>NC_040244.1:6175584-6475584 GCF_001444195.1 Xiphophorus couchianus | reverse complement strand
TTTAATTTTATTCCTAAAACTAACATCTTCTTTGATCTATAGATTTATTTTATTTTATCAACAAACTTTTATTCTTATCTGACAATTTATTTATTTTTCATATATTCTATTTTGTAAGTCCTGTTTTTGTTTTTATTTTATTCCCAAAACTAACATCTTCTTTGGTCTAGATTTTATTTTATTTTATTTCATTTTCACAAACTTTTTAAAAAAGATTCTGCACCTTTCCCTCAAAGCAGTAATGTGTAGACTCCACTGTTGGGTAAACATTGTCACACCCTTCGATAGCTCAGTTGGTAGAGCGGAGGACTGTAGTGGACTATCAGTAATCCTTAGGTCGCTGGTTCGAATCCGGCTTGAAGGAGTTGCTTTTAGGTCAAAGGTTGAGATGGAAATGAATGTAAACATTAAGTTTGACCTGTTTAATGGATCATTTCGATCACAATTTAACCAATAGATTAATTCCTAAATGATTAAAGTTAAATGGAGACAAATACATTGAGAATTTATTAACTATATAATTAGTCCAAATTTTATTTTTGAATAAATACAAGATTGTTTCCCACTTAAAAAATTTTTTTTTTAATTTATTTATTTTCAACATGGGGGCATACAAACTCATTTCCAATCAGAAACAAACTTCTTGGTTGAATGAAGTTCATTTAAAACTTTTATTTGCCAGACGTATGATTAATTTTATGCTTAAATCTACATTTATCTTATTATTGGGAATTGCTATGGAGTTGAAGCTGATTTTGTGTTGATTGAATGTGAAGTGTTTCTGATATTTTTGTAAAGGTGGTTGGTTATATGTAGCTAAACAGGGTTTTTTGTGTAGTTTTTGTTGTGAATGCAAAGTACTGGGAACAAAATAAAAGCTCCTTCGAGCCGGATTCGAACCAGCGACCTAAGGATAACTGGATGTTCCACTACAGTCCTCCGCTCTACCAACTGAGCTATCGAAGGCCTTTTAGAGGCAGTGGCACACACTTTATCCAGACACTGTTGTGTTAATCCTGAAACCAGAACGTTTTAGACTCGGTGTTTACACGCTCCGTGTCAGAGCAAACAGAGGAGGAAACCGGATCTCAGTCGCGCTGTTTGTTTTCCATCAGGTATGACGAGGAGCAGGCCCAGAGCGAGAGCGCCGACCATGACCTGAGGAGCCGCTCGGGTCAGCTGCTGGGTTCAAAGGGCACCCGGGGGAGTGCTGGCGCCCGTCCTGCCGCAGCCACATGGAAGTGAGGCGATGTTACTGATTCCGAATATGACTTCCTCTGTCTTACTGTTAGAGCAAGAAATGAAGACCACCCAGAGTTTTATCAACGGCCAGCCTTCATTTCTCCAACTGTGGCACACTGTTGTTCAAATGTAGAGCGATCGGTAAAGTTTAACAGATGGAGACTTTGGGTATTTGTAGGGAATATCCTCATGACCCCAATGATCTACGACCTGAACTATGCATGATTGTCGATTACTTGCACCTAACTCTGATCTGCCAAAAAGGGTGCTAACATCGAGGACAAGGTGTGTGAAGGTGAGAAGCTACGCTTGAAAAAAATAGAGGTATTATGAATGCAAATGGTTTTAAAGTTAAGAAGTTTATATGCAGAATTAGAGTTGCTAAATGTTTATAGATCCCAAATGTTTTTTAAATGCTCATGCTTTACAAGGACTGTATTCAGTGCAGAATACCGCACTTTATTTATTTTTTTAATTTAGACTTATGTGTTAGAATGTTAATAACTTCCATTTTGCATTTTGACAAATTCAATATGCATTACATCAGAGATCTTATAGAAAAGTCTATATGTAGTTAGAATGTACTTGAAACGTTCTTAAAGACTTTCCAATCATTTAAACCCCGATGAGTAACAAAAATCAATTTTTTTTAAAAACTCAGAGGATATTGGAAGCAACAGATAGACAGTTGTTTAACATTGTCTTGTGACTAATCACTGTGTGAAATCACCTTCTAATGGACAAATATTTAATTTCCCTTTGATTTATTATGTGTTTTTGAATTAAATTGAAATGGGCAAAGGTGAAGCCTTTTCTCCCCATTTAAACAACCCAAAAATAATGACAGTACAGATACAATTTTAAATCTAAGTTGTTATAATTTTGTGAAATCAACAAGAAAAGAAATTTTGCTATTTAATTTTGACTGAAGTAGGTCATTCTGATATATCTTTAACCCTGCCTTGAAAAAGAAACACATTAGTTGTTTTTTAAGGTAAATGTTTAATGGTATGCTGATCACAATGTGGTTTTTATTTACAAACACAAAAAAATTATGTAACAGGATTCTTATTCTGTGCTCATGCTTATTTTTTCTTATTAAATCCTGCATTTTTACGTTGTTAAACTGTTCTGAAGACTCCTAAAGCCATTAATGAATGTAACTGAGACTATTTAAAACAAACTTTTTTTTTTAATCATCTTTGTTTTCTCATGGAGTCATACTTCATTATAATGTTTCTTTTGTCAATAAAAGCATGATTTCGCCTTATTCCCCACAACGACAAATGTTTCTTCATTCCTCATGGAGATGCTACCATATATATTAAGCATAAATGTGCTAATTTCTAACCAAAAATCCCCAAAGCACAAGGTATCAGCTGCACATCCACCTGTGAAGTTAAATTCAGTGAGAGATTTCGGAAATTCCCATTGTTAAAGGAACTGGGTAAAGCCCTACTTGGTTCCCACTGCTGGTTTTCATTACATGATCAGAAACAATTCAGCTTTTGTCACTACCTGCTTGCAGCTGTGAGCTAATTCTGGATGTGTCTTATTCATTATTTTTTTCTCTATCCCAAGAAACATTTCATTTTAACTGATTTAAACTCAGGTTTGAGTACATTCACATTCTTCTGTTGAAGCTCTGATAAGAAACGGTTAAAATGTGATTTATTATGTTATGAAAGTATGCACTGTTCTCTTTGCTAAATAAAGCTGTGGTCAGATTTCATTTTTAGTCAGTTTCTTCTTGCAGAAGAGTTTTGATTTGCACAGGTCTGTAAAAAACGGAAATGTAATAATTTAAGTTTCCTTTCTCTAAAGATGCGTTTTGGGTGTTTTGTTTCTAAAGTGGAGGGCATGTATAAACTATATGTGGGTTATTTTGACATGCACATCTGAGTATGTGGAAGTGAGCTGGTCTACACACAAGTGTGTTGCTACAAAATGCCTAATTTGCAATATTGTTCACCCACTACATGAACTTGGACTCTTCTGTGTCCCCTAAAACTCTGAAGACTTTTTTTTGTTTAGAATATTTAAGAAACTTTAATCCATTTATCTTGATTGAGGGAGCATAACAAGTAAATTTGCTTTTAATTAAAACAAATTCTCCCCACAGACCCACACTGCAACAACTATAGTCTACCAGTGAAGACAGCGAGCCAATAAATAGATTTGGAACCAGATTTAATAACAGCATTAGCTGTAATCAGAATATGTTTTTAAAATACAAAGTGAAATGTAGTTGGTCTTTATTTTACTGCCTACCTCTGAAAAGGCAATTAAAAACTCATAAAACCTCCACAATATCTGGAAAGTAGTAATTCCCCAAAAGTTTTTGAGGATGTAACGTCAGTAAGGCGTTCTACAAAGCTGCACTGACGTCAACTTCCGTCAGTTCTGTCCGCCTTCAAAATAAAAGCCCTTTACAACTATCCCAAAGAAACTTGTTGATGTTGCAAACTTACAGATAAGACCTAGGATAGCTAAAAAAAACATTATTTTGACTTATATCAAATGTAATATAATATAATAATCAAATATCAAAATTCTGACTTTTTACTTGTAATTCTCTCATTTGGCAAAGTCAAACACAACATCTATACTGAATATCTCTAAGCTCTTAAGTGCTAATTTTCAATGGTTTGTTATGATGTGTCGCTTTTTGAGATACTCCAGCCTCTTTCATGCTTAACTGGGGTATTGATTCAGCAGATGAGGCTGTAATCAGTCATGGGTTTGGCCTGGAAAGTGAGATTTAACTGGGTGGAGGGGGTAATTATACCTTCACTTAAGGTCAAATTATTTTAAATCCATTTTTGTCCATTACTAAATGACATCAGCATTTAAAAACAGGGTTCTGTAATGGTTGGCCTACCAAAATTACTCTAATTACTCGGCAATAACAGGTCACAAAAGATCCAGTTGTGACTTTCAGCTCAAGCTCCATCCTCAAAAATATAAAATTTGGTTAAATATAAAGCAGTTCTTATCATGTTTGAAGCAAGAAACTGCTCACTTCCATGGAACGTTCAACAAATATTTAGTGACAGAGTAAGGGAAAACAGTTTAAGAGGTCAATTCAAATAAAAAAATGTGTTTGTGTACATACATTTATGGAAATGGCACAAGTGAGGAGTTGAAACAAAGAACAAATGTAAGCAATTTTACCAGACAATACATAAATATAAATGTTTGGAAAATATATGGTGGAAGAGGAGCTGTAATCATGATAGAAACTGAAGAATATGTATTATTTGTAATCCATCTGACATAGTGGCGTGAAACAGAGGTGAAGGATTTTTGTAGCAGCCGATGTAATCTGAATACCATGAAGTATGTCAATAATAGATATTTTTACTTATAAATTATTGTTATATATTGTAAAAATGTGTGGTTTTTCACATCTGCCTTCTCCCGTTTTGCTGGTTTTAGTCCAGTATTTTGTGTTCGAAATATTGATAGTTATTTTATTTTGAAAAGCCTGACCGGATACAGAGTCACTCTCTCCGGCTAACTGAAATTAACTCACAGTAGACAGTCAGTTGAGCCGTAGTGCTTCTGAGCGGATAAGCTGGGAAAAGATTTGTAAACTGGAACCTCCGTAACAAACTACTTTTCAGTTAAACCCGGAGAGTAAAAACAAAAACGGTACTCAAGGTAAGTTTTACACGAAGAGTTTTGAATTTTAACTGCTTTACTAACTTTTTGCTGTTGGGGCTGTGGCTCTTTCGCTAACATTAAAGCTAACTAGGGGCTAACTTAGACTTTCTTTCAAATAAGAGGGAAGTCGATTGGCTGAGTAAAGTATAAAAAGAACAATATTAGTTGTAAATATTGGTAGCAAATGTTCTGGGAATGTGAACTTGATTAAAAAGATACACTTTTGAACTTGATGACATTTAACTGCCTGTGCTGCAGTATATTTAGTTTTTCAGAGCATTAAAAAGTTAACTGAATTAAGCAACGATCGTTGTGGCGTTGTTTGCTAAATCAGTAACGTCTGGTTAACAGCTGGTTCATTTATGCCGTTTCACATCAGCTGCATATAGCTTGCTAGAGAGATTCTCAGTGTTTCGTTGCCTGTAGTGATAAAGGGCGGGGCAGGTTTCGCAAGTGAAGATAAACTCCTGGTGCATGTCATGTTCAAGGCTCACAACATTGCAAAATCGGCCCAAGTACTCCAGAAAAAAATGGTTCTGCCTCCATAAATTTCTTGAAAACTGGATCCCTGCTTAGTTCAGTCAGCTTTACGCATTGACAACTGGGTGACAGGTTTAAGTCTTTGCATTTACAATGTACAGGTGTAACTCAGGTGACATTCATAAAAATAAATTGCTAAGACAGCGAGCCTGAAACTCCTAATAGTCTTCAATTTAGTTATTTATTTACATTTATTTTTCATAATGGCAAGAAGCAGTGTAAAATAACTGGCATGGGTGTGTATTAGATTATCAGGTTATAATAACCAGGATTAAACATAAAGATTAAACATCACCAGTTCCAGCTTTGGCATGAATGGCATCCTGTATCCAAATAAAATAAAGGTTTTGTGAACATGTTGGTTTATCAGTAGTTTTGATCTTAAACTAAAAGGAGCCAATTTTTTAAATATATTCTTTTAAAAAAGTGTAAAATAGTCATTAGGTTTTTTTTGTGCAAAACACAAACACTCAATCTTTATTTACCTGACCTGAGAAAAGGTGCGCCCCTCAGACAAGGGTACACTGGGTGAAGAGCCACAGCGACGCATGTTTTATGCACTGCCTCTATCACCACAATGCATACACACACAAAAATTAAATTGTATGCAAATTACTCTATTTACAATTAAACAGAGAAATATCTACACCGTTCATAAATTAATATACCCCTATGATTACAGTTACAATGCTATGTATTTCAAGGTTTCCCCCAGAAAACTTGCTAACCCTGGTGGTTGGGGGCTGGGGCAGTCATTCATCCAGCAGCCTGTCGTGTTTTTGAGTTAAAAATGTTTAAAGTTGATAGGAAATTTGCAAATATCACTCGATAATTATGTGTTATTGAAAGATTGGAAGATTAATACCTGAACACCAACTATAAAGTCTTAATAAAATGCTAACATTTTAAAAAGACTTAAATAAATAAGCAATGCTTAGCCTGGTGGGGGCACAAGTAAAGCCTGGTGGCCTGCCAGGCTTATGATATACTGAGGGAAACCCTGTTTAGCATATAGCTTTATATCCTAAAGCAGTGGTCCCCAACCCCTGGGCCGCGTACCGGTCCGTGGACCAATTGGTGCCGGGCCGCGCAAGAAATAATTAAATACTTCCGTTTTATGTATCGAGTCTGGAGGATCTTTTATTTTGAAAATCCTTTAACCGGATTCAGTCGGTTACATCTTGAGCGCCAACACTGAGCCCACAAGCAGCAGAATGATTTAGAAACAGCAGCAACAGCGTTGGTGTCGGTGCGCAGCAAATTTGTGAAGTGTTGTGTGCATATCCACCACCTCCTCCCCCCTCCCCGGTCCGCAGCAAATTTCTGAAGTCTTGACCGGTCTGCGGTACTAAAAAGGTTGGGGACCACTGTCCTAAAGCAAACCTTTAAGGCTTAAGTTACTTGTTACTACGACATCCTGAGTTACATAAAACAGGGAACTGTACTGAGGCTGGCAGTCAGCACCTAATGGGTCCTGGTGATTCAGTGGAAGCTTTCAGTCATCGTACACCTTCATTGTTCAGCGTGAGATTTGTGGTTTTGTGTGTTTCTTGTAGGAACGTTGCTAGGGTAAAGCGGTAGTGAAAATTCGGAGTTCCTCTTTCTTTTAGAGGCCATGTGAACTGATTCCTTTGCCAAATAATCGAGCTAATCTTAGGTTTTCCAATTTAGAAAACACAGGCAGTGCTGCTTCATTGGGATTAATCTATTATTAGTGGATTCACTGGAAAGACCCATGAAGCAGTTCAAAGATCTCTTATTTGTGAGCATTGAAGCCTCAGTTTACGATCCGAACAGCTTTACTTCACACATCGAAAAGACAATTAAGTATCTTTTGCAGATGGTTTGTATTTGTAATGCTTTCCTGAAACGTTTTGGAAATAGTCGAGTGGTTTCCACAAGGGGGGGAAAAAATGTTCCTGTCGGTGATGTAAGGATCTCCCCTTCCCTTTCATATAACACCGTTTCCCTCCATTATGTTCCCATCCACGTTGCTGGCATGGTCAGTGGAAAGTGCCTGAAGATGTGGAACAAACGGCATTGTTTTTCACCGTTCACGCAGCGTGCAGTAGGTGTGTGCTCGGCCCGTTATTTTGAGGTCAACCTGCTGTTGATAGACTGGTGGCTTTGATGCAAAAGTATGTTGCCTCTCGAGTACAAATTTAGTCCGGTGGACTTTTAAAGCTCAGCGTATGTCAGTTTACAATGGAAAGTGTCCACATTTGGGCAACAAAAAGGGACCACGTCCTCGGGAGATCAGCAGTCATGTGCAGCTGTGGAGCTTGCACAAGGAAGGAGGTCAGAGGTGACTGAGAGGGAACAAGTTTATGTGCACATGAGATTTTTAAAATAAGTTATAGTGGGGTTGTTTTTGTCTTGTATTGGCATGTTGAGCTTAAGCAATCTCTTGCTGTGAAGTTGTAATAAAAAAGGGATAGATCAGCTCAGCTGCCGTCCCCTCCTGTGAGATATTGCAACTTTTTTATGAAACATAAATGGAGTTACAAAAACATATCCTGTTCCTACCTGCTTCTGTAAGCAGGTTTTGCTTAATTGCTCAAATGAAGTTGTAAGCATTATGTCTTTTCCCCCCTCAGCTTTGGAGTTATATAATCACAATTACTTGTTAATCTTCTGTTTTTTTAGCTGTTCTCGTGTAGTTGGTGTTTAACTCAACCATACACCTGGCTACCTGCATTTAAAGCCATAGCAAAGGTAGTCAGTCTTATTTTTAGGCAAAATGGAAAACTTGTTTCTTCTTTCAAGTGAGAATCATTTAGTGTTGGAAAAACTTTTCTCCCCTCACATTTGTTACGTTCCGACCACAAACTTCAACGCGTCTCGTTGGGATTTTATGTGATGGAGCAACACAGAGTACCGTGTGATTGGAAGGTGGAAGAAAAGTGTTCAAGACGTTATTTGAAAAGATTTGCAGCTATAATGGAAACAAAAAGGTGACAAAAGGTATTTGCACAGGGAGGGTGAATACAAACTAGGGATGCAGCTTGCAAATACTTTAGAAATAGATTAATCCATCAATTCAATTAATTAATTGAATTGTCAATTAATTGGAGAAAAAAATGGCACATTCTACAGATTTTTCATTCAGCCACAAGCATTTGTTAACAATAAGCATTTAATAACAATTAACAATATGAGAAATACTTTAGAAGATGTAAATAAACAAATAATCCAATTCCTTTTTTAAAGATTTTATTGCCTAAAATGCAATATCATAGCTTTGCTTTAGTAAATCTTGTAGTTTTGACTAAAACATATTTACAGACGAGTGTTTTTGTCTTAAATGCAAAATGTATAATTGTTTTGTACAGTTTGGCTTAACTACTGCATTTTAGTGTTTTTGCCACCAAATGCCCGTTTTTTTTTGTATATTGCAGTTAACGATTAATCAGTTACTAAATTAGTTGACAATTATTTCAATAATCGATTAATCACAATTAATTTGATTAACCGTTTCAACCCTAATACCTTTTACACTTTATAAAAATGTTAAACTACTACTTTTTAACGGTAGTAGTTTGACGCTACTTTGTGTTGCTAGATCAGAAAATCCCAAATAAAATACTACAAAAACAGTTGTGCTAAGACGGGAAAGTTCAGGAGACATGAATGGGTCTACATGGGACATTTTGTCCTAAAAGACTCAGAGTTTGATACTAAAGTTAAATTTGACCATAAAAACCTGGAAAATTAAACGCTGTAGATGTGCTGCGTTAACTTTGTGTTTGTCGTTGCAGTAAATTTTAACCCTGTGATGTAAACATAAACAGCCTTCAGACATGCATGTCTTGGCCTGTCAGCTGTCAAATCAGTTCCGTTACGATCTGTTGCCGTTTTCTTGCTTTTCAACTCCATTTGTGACACTCTTGCCACACCAACCCTCAGCGCACTTGGGATTAATCGACGGCTGTTTTTGTGAAGACTGTAAGGTTTGGCCATCTTTAAATTTAGCTAACGCAGCTGCTGTAATGTAGCTGATCACACATGCAGCTTGTTGCTGAGGTGTGAATCTGCAGTAAACTTTGGTCATCATCTCTTGGTAATCTTATCATTCGCCGCTACTCAAACATATCTCTCAATAAAACCAGAATTAGTCGATGGGATCTTGCATGATTGTGTTTGCAGCTTTGGTCGCATGCTTACATAACATGCCAAGGTTCAGTTTAGGCATGGGAGCTCTGAGGAATGCATTTGTTCACATTTATCTTAAGGCTGCTGCCAGCAGCCAGATTCCAGTGTGCTTAGCAGTTCACTTCCCTATCGACATTTAGTGGATATCATTGTTGGGCTTGATTATGTAATCTCCAAATCTTGTAATCATGTGGCGTTGACGAAATCCTGTTTTATCAGTTTAAATGACAAAACCTTTAGTGTGTGATTGTTTTATCTCTTTATTCTGGCTCCAGTGTGTTGTTTCTCATCTTCTCCTTATATGAGGCAGTGAACATTGAGGTTCCCAGCAAAGTGGAGGACTGGGTGGACTTCAGACCGCCACTCAGTCAACAGCCTTGTTTACAGTTATGGGCCAGGCTGCGTTCAATTGTTTAAAACTGCCCCCCCTGTGTCACACGGAGCCAAGGGTATGCAGGCGTTTGTTTCCATTCAACGTTGATTACATTAGGACGAAGACAGAGCTTTGGTGAATGAGGAATTTCCTAAATATTATTACAATTGGGCTCTATTTAATGTTCATTTAAACATAGACAAATCTTAGTTTTATTAATAATCAGTTCAATTGTATTTTACCACCTAAATAAGGCAAATAAATCTTAGCTGCGTGTATATTTTTTCTCTAATTTTATTTGTTTACTTATATTTCATTCTGGAAAGACTGTCAGGGGAATTTTCTGCCCAGGGCCCTTATTCTACCAAATCCGGCCCTGCCCAAGAGGTTCCAAAAATTTGCTAAGCATTGTGATGGTTTGGTTACCGTACTTTAAAACAAAAAGGGATCCAGTCTTCAGTAAATAGTTCACAAGAAGCCTGAGTAAATTTGAATATCTGGCATTCTCTTGAAATGGTGACAGATAACATCTGCTGCGCTCACAAAGGCTGGAGCATTTGTAAACTTTAAACCTGACTGAACTCAATCGGCATTAAAAGGACGATTGTTCATGTTGTTGGTGGTAACCACAAAGCAGCCCACTGTCCAGGAACGGCCCTGGAGGACGCGGACCACTGACCGCTCATCCTTTCGCTGTCCCACTCCTCTAAAAGAAACTCTGTGTGATCACACTTGGCTTCAAAATGGATCTTGTTCGACTGGAATTTGAATCAGAGATGGGAGTTTTGTTAGATATTATAATATTGACTATACTGTACGCTGGTTTAAAGAATACAACAAAAGCATTGTCTAATTTAGCCTTTTATGTGTGAATAATTAAAAAAAAAAATTTTCAGGCCTATATAATACATTAAGAGTAGTCTGGAAATGTATTAAGAGAATCATTTACTATTTTATTTGACTAAAACAGCCCATTTTACCATTTGATACTTCTCATATGGTTTTGTTTTTAGTTAAATACAAAACTCCTTCATTATTTGTACCGACTAGAATGTTTTCTACTCTAATTTAACATCCTCTGATATGAAGTTACTTTCTGTTATCTGCTCTTATCTGATTTGGTCATAATGTCATATTTTGGAAGCTGACTGAGCTAAACATGGCTCACAACTTCAATTAATAAAAACAGGATGCAGTTTGAAGTCTTTAGAAAACAAAAACACAATTAGGCTACATCTAAACTGGTTAATATCAAAGTTAACATGTTTGGTTTTAGTATTTTCCAGGTCTGAATAAGTGAAAAAACAAAGTTTGGGGTTTTTCCTGGAATTTTTTAAAGGACAAAAGAAAAAGAAAATCAAATTTTGCCTCAATTAGAAAGTTGTTTATTGTTTTGTGTTTGCCTTATAATTTCCCCCCATCATTTGATATTTAGTTTTTTGACTTTATGAGCTCATAAAAAACAACAATATAGCTATTTCCCTACTTTTGTGGGACTGTACACAACTTTAAACTCAAGTTGAACTGTACTTGCTGACTTTGTAGTCATTTGTAGTAAAATCTGCATCATGCAATAATAATGTTTGCATAATATGAATCATGCTAAATGATCAAATCCTTAACTTTATAAATGTGTTTCTGCTTTGGGTTCATTGCAGACATGCATAATGTTTTCTTTCTGTAAGACTTTCCCACCACTTTATCTTTTTCTGCTGCAATAAATGACAAACGTCTCAAAATGTATTAGTAGCACAGGGAGCCTGAATGCAAAGTATGCCATTTACTTATTTGTTTTTATTGCAGCAATTCTTTTTGGCTAATATATATACAAGAACAACAGCACTTGGAGTGAACTGTTGCTGCTAATTATTTCTAAATAAAACTTATTGATCTGTTCAAAAGCTTAAAATATTAATGGAGAGATCATCAACACTCTCCAGTTCGTCATGATCTAATTCCCTTGCTACTTTTGTTTTCTTTTATTGGGAACAACAACATTAAAAAAATGATCTCAAATAATTCCTGGAATCATTTAAATCCTAATGCAAATTTTCAGTTGCAGTCTGTTGGAGCTAGACGTTGCCACCGTCTGAAAATCTAATCACAAGAGAGTGAAAGGTGAAAAGAGGCAGATGAGGAAGGGAAGACGACCGAGTAACCAAGTGGAGAGCAAAATGAGGGGATGAATGAGAGAGAGAGAAAAGGGAGGTTGTGGAGTTTGAAATGATGGACGTGATGCGGAGACGACTAACAGAGACCCGAGTGTTTCGCCCGTCTCAAGGAAACGGAAGCCGCCTGCTGTGTATCCTCGACAGTCACTTTTTGTTTATCTCTGCCAGAGCAGAGACTCTGTGTGTGTGTGTGGGCACTTGTGTGTGTGTGTGTGTGTGGCCAGAACCTTCCGTGGGTTCACTTCGTCATCAATAAAACCACATGAAAACACCCACCTGCTGCCGGGCTTATCTAACCAGATCACAAATGTATCTTTTGGTGGCTGTCTTTGTAAAAGTGAAAATTAGGCTTGGATTAAATCAAAGTCAGTTTGTTTTCACCTTTAATCAAATGTGTAAAAACTGAAGGCTTGAGATGTTTTCATGCTTTTATGAATCTATAAAAAATAAAAATTGCATTCTAAACGAATTATGTGAGAATAAGTAGAAATGACTAAATCACGAACAAAACTATTTTTAAGCCTATATCCTATATTTAAATCAGTTTAAAATTTTTTTAGTTATTATAGCAGTAATATGCAATTTTAATTAAATCAAACTCCAAATAGTCCAAAAGATTAATTTACTATAAACTTTAAACAGTAAAGAAATTCTTTATATTTCTCAGATTTAGAAATATTTAGTATCACTGACATCATTGAAACTTTGTTCAGGAAGGGGAAAAAAACACCAGGAGCTAATAATGGATTTTATAGATATGTATATTTATTACCAAATCGTATATATTTTGATGTAAAAGAAAAGCACTGAAGCATTATCAAATATTTACAGTTTGAACAGCTCAGTTTTCTGAAATATTTTTGAAGCTGATTAAAGTCCAGCTTTTGTCAAACGTTTGATAAGTTGTTTATGCCTCAAGCTGTTCCTGTATTTGACATTTCACATTTGTAAATCTGTTGAGTGAAAAGGCAGATTTACAGTTCAGAGTCAGACACATTAATCAGTGTTTAAAGTGAACTGATTGTGGATTGTTTTTATAAACCTGTCTGACTTTCTAATTCAAGCAACGAATCATTCTTATCTAAAAGACTCCGCCGTCCCTCTTTGATTTAATAAACAACGTTCCACCATGACAATACAGAATTAGTCACTTTCTAATTGTAAAGCTTTTTTTCCAATGGGTGAATTTCATATGATTTGTTTTATTTCACTTTGGTTCATGTTCTTTTTGTTTTTTTGGCTTTTTTAGCGTAATCTTAGGCAGCAGCGATGTCGGGTGCCTACGATGACTCCATGAATGATGTCTCCAGTGAAAGCTTCTGGGAGGTGAGGCTTTCACAATCTTTTCCTCAAATACAAAATCCTTTATCTGTCAAGTTTCTGCTGTCTTTACACGCATTCACAACTCCGCTTCAAGATAAGTTGAAGGCGAAAAACAAAAAAAGCTACTGGATTGTCGTTTGCTTTTTTTGTTGCGACGTTTGGGAATGAATAATCCTAATCTTTCAGAAAGGACGAACTATAAAAGAGAAGTTCCGTTCTTCCCAGCCAGATCCTGATTTATAACACGTTGTAAACCTTTCATCTGTGTATTTTTTTTTTTTTTCTTTTACGCTCAGGTTGGAAACTACAAACGCTCGGTGAAGCGGGTAGATGACGGCAATCGGCTGTGTAGCGACCTCATGAACTGCATTCATGAACGCGCTCGTATTGAGAAGGCGTACGCGCTGCAGCTCACAGAATGGGGAAAGCGCTGGCGGCAACTCATAGAGAAGGGTGAGAATATCGGAGAACGAATGCTTGTTGCTGTTGAATTGTAGTTTTTTTTATATAGGCACTTAATTTAGTCATATTTTCAAATTTATTGATAGTTATTGATACTGTCATTGAAAAACGGTGAAGGAAATGCTAAACTAATATGCTAATCAGTTTTTTAACATTATCATGGAAAGATATTTATTAAAATAAATGATAAACGACACAATAAATGCCCACCCGCATTTAGACCAACACAAAGTAGCACATGTTGCGAAGTGGAATAAACATTATATATTCAGCCTTCCAGAGTGAATTGATCTTTTTCTGCAATCGCAGGTTTAAACTTCCTTTGCATGTTGAAAAGCTGGATTTTTGCTACAATTCCAATTAATACATTTTTTTTTATTTACTTAACCAGGTAGGTTGGGAACAAATTCTCATTTTAAACAATTACCTTTCCAGAAAACATTAAAACATCATATCACAGAATATAATACAGCAGGAGGCAGAAAAAAATATAATAAAATGGAGAAAAAAATAAACATACAACCTTATTCATACAAGCTAAATGCACTACAAGTCAACAGCTTTAAAAGTAGGTACATGGATCATGAACTGTAATTTATTTATTTATTTTTCTGACTTGACAAAGGTTGATAGTTAGCGTGGTGAGCTTTATTGTTTTTTGCGAATTATGCCAATCATTGGGTGAAACGAAATAAAATGAGGATTCACTTAATGACCTACAAACTCTTGGGAGCGTCAGACTGATTAATTTATGCGAATATTGTTGGAAATATTCATGAGCGATTCTAGTTTTATAGATTGATTTATACCAATTTATTAATCTGTACGAATGAAGTGAAAAGCAGTTAACAAGTGAGTATGGATGACAATGGCAGGTATTAAAAGAGGCATCAGTAATAAAACAGATTGCAGTGTTGGGTGAGATCTAACCTATGGAGCCGTTTTAGATGCAGATTTGCTGCAAGAACTTATAGAGCTTGCAGTGTGACAAAATGGAGGGAAAGCTGACGGTGCATGAATGTTTTTGCATTCAGTGTGAATAATTTTTGTGTGCAGGCCCTCAGTACGGTACGTTGGAGCGAGCGTGGGCCGCCCTCTGCACCGAGGCCGAGAAGGTCAGCGACCTCCACTTGGAGGTGAAGGCGGCGTTAATGAGCGAAGACTACGAGAAGCTGAAGAACTGGCAGAAGGACTCGTATCATAAACAGATGATCGGGGGCTACAAAGAAACAAAAGAGACGGACGACGGCTTCCGCAAGGCTCAGAAACCCTGGGCCAAGAAACTGAAAGAGGCGAGTTCACACTTCTGATGTAAAGAGCTCAAAGTGATTTTGACTTTTATTTTTTTCTAAAATATGAACAGTGACAAGCTAAAGGAACTTTTCACCCTTCAGTTCTCATGGCTGCATTTTCCTGACTCACCGTTGTTTATCTCCTCTCACCGTGGCAACAATCTTATTTTTAAAAAAGCAGCAGCAAGGAAGCAGAGCAACCCTTCACTTTATCACCACGAGTTCGCCTCCAACATGCTGCCCTCTGTGTGTTTGAGTCAGAGTAAAGGAAGGAAACAGTGAGGGGTTCTGCTGCTCATTTAGCAGAGTTTTCTACTTTCCTTTGTTTTGATAAATGTGTTAGTAAGCACATAATCCAACAAGCCACTGAGGAGTCTGCAACTTGATGCTCTTTGCCCTCACTTCCTGTCTGTGATGGTATTCTGGTCTTGTCAGCGACCACAAGCAGTACGATAGTCATGTTGACTTAAGTGATCATAACACACGAAAGAAATCAAGCTAGCTAACAGAGGAACCAGGGCTCCCACTCTGGTAGCATAACTTCCTGTGTTAGCACGTCGCTCATCGAAACAGCTGCTCTGACTGAGGCTCAAGTCACGCGTTACATTCTGCAACTCATTCCTGAAATTCTTCCAGTTACTTCCCCAACCTGTCATATAGGAGTGATAAATTCCTGTCCTCATAAATGAATCATAGAAAACTCAGCGAGCACGTTTGTTTTACTCATTTGATTTCAGCTGCGCCTGGAAGAAATGAGTAATAATTTTAATAATGATGCCCATTCATCCCATCCATTTGATCTGTTCGTCCACCCATTCATCTATTTGTTCATCCATTAATATCCATCATATATTAGCATTTTGTCCATCCATTCATCTGGTTAATCTCCATCTATCCATTTATTTGTTTCATCTTATGTCCTTCTGTACATTTATTTATTCTCTTCATTTGTCCATCCATTTATTCTTCCTTTCATCCATTCATTTATGTATTCCTCCTTATGTTCGCCTGTCTATCTTATTTAATATTTTTTCATCCATTTGTTCACTTGTCCTTCTGTTATCCATCTGTCCTCTCACTCATCAATATATCAGTATGCCCATCCATTCCTTGTCCATCTTTTTTATTAATTCTCTGTCTTTATTTCTTCTGCTCTTTGTCCATTAATTTCTTTTGGAGGTTTCATATTTAAAATTTGACACATAAATTTGAAGTGAAGCGTAAAGTATGCAGTTTTGAAATTAAAGTCCTCAAACATGCAAAGATTGCTTCAAAATTTATAAAAGTTAATTGTGAATTGCTAATTATCTTCTTAGGGAATCAAATCTTTTAGCCCATGAATGTAGGATTTTACTGTCTGCTTTGCTCCTTTGCTTTGGGACTGGTGTTTTTAACTTTTTTAAATGTATTTTACGTTGTTGGTTCTAAATCCTGCAGGTGGAGACAATGAAGAAATCTTACCACTCAGCCTGCAAAGAAGAGAAACTGGCAGCCAGCAGGGAAACCAACAGCAAGCTGGAGAGCAACAACAATCCAGATACTCAAAAGAAACTGCAGGAAAAAGTGGAGAAATGTCAGCAGGAGGTTCAGAAGGTACGAGCGGCTATATATACAGCAACTGATCCCTTTATGGGGGTTTTAGATTGAAAATATGTAGTTCCTGTTTGCCTTTGCGTTGTTTCCAGACCAAAGAGCGCTATGAGAAATCCCTGGAGGAGCTCGAAAAGTTGACCCCTCAGTACATGGAAAACATGGAGCAAGTGTTTGAGCAGTCGCAGCAATTTGAAGAAAAACGTATTTGCTTCTTTAAAGAGCTTCTGCTGGAGGTTAAGAAGCACTTGGACCTTTCTACAAACTCCAGGTCAGACGGGAGCACAAAATTAATCAAAAGGATATGGCTTGGAGTTAAATAAAGATTTTGTAAGTAATTTATTTTACTGTTCTGTCAACATAGATTCCAGACGGTTTACCAGACGCTTGAAGACACAATCTCTGCTACTGATGCTGAGGATGACTTGAAATGGTTCCGATCCAATCACGGCCCGGGCATGCCCATGAACTGGCCGCAGTTTGAGGTACTTGAACGCAGCGTAGATTCACACAATTAATTGTTTGAAAAGAAAACTGCACATTGGCTTTATTATGCGTTTTTTTCTGTAACTTGCAATGAATAGAAACATATTTGTATTTACACTAACAGAAAAGCTAATGCTCAAATGGTGATAAATAACCTCTAACTGCAGCTGTTTGCCTTGTAAATGCATCCTTTGCATGACTGTGCAGCCTTTTGATATTATTTCATCTCTGAGGTATGTTTTTCGGCTGTAGGAGGGTTAGAATGGGGTCGTTTTTCTTGTTGGGGAAATAGGAGAAAGACAACAAAAAAAACTGCGTCTGCAGGCATTGGTATAAATTATTTTGCTGTTCAGTGCTTTTGATGTGGGGGGTCTTCCTACACTTTTTCTTTCTTTCTACGTTCACCTTAGACTTTTTTTAGGCAGGATGTGAATGAAGAACAGCATCTCTGTGTTCAGGAAGGCTGCAGGTTTTTTTATTCTCTTATTTAAACTTACAGGTTTGGACAGTGATTCAGTAATCCTAATCAAACTTGCCTCCCTTTCCTCATGTTTGACAGAATTTGGACTGGTCAAAGCCTCGCTCCTTTAGGAGATGGTCCATCGTAGTGAGTTCTGCACGAAAAGGCTATTCTGTCACAGCAGCCATGAGGGGATTTCTATATTCCCGCTAACAATTTTACACCTCCTTCCATTAGTGTGTGTGTTTTGATGTCCCTCTATTTGCATTTCATGCTGAATTAAACGGCGGTACAAATATCAATCTACTGCATGGACACACGACCCTGACTTGATAATTAAAAGGCTTTTCTTTTCTTTTTTTACAAACTTTACTTCCCCATTGTTTCCTGATTTTTTTTACCTCAAAAATATGTAGGAAAGTGTAAAAGAACGAGGCAGATGAGACGCAGCTGAAAATGATTGAACGCACAACATTTAAGAATTTAATTTCATGAGGTAGAGATTTAAATGACCAACAATGGTTTTAACTTTGGCTGGGGAAGAAGAAGTCGGGAAAATGTTTATGAGCAGTAGCTTGTAAACCTAACAAACCGGCACCATACCCCTTAATTTAAAGTCATTCTCGAGTAAATAAAAATTAATAAAAATTAAAACCAAATTCTGGTTGCATTCAGTGGGACATTATAATTTCTGCTCTGGGATTTTTTATTTATAAAGTCTTTCAAATAAATTTATATCAAAGGATACAAAGACCTTGAGCACCTGAACATTAACAGAAAAACTAAAATTGATGACAAAGAAAAATCCACAATATTACACAAGCAATATAACTAGTAAATGCATAAATAAATAAGAAAAACTGGTGCAAAGTTCATGACTATTACCTACTCGGCTGTCCATTTTATCTTTAAGATACTTAGTGAATATGGTTCAGTAAAGGGAGCATTTTGGTCGTTCACACATTCCAACACTGGATTCTTGCTCTGGTTTTGAGAAGCATTGCTACTCTGCTGTGCAAGATTGTCCACACTCTTATTCCTCCCACCAGCTGCGTCACCAAAATACTTATTTAGTCATAAAGTAGTTCAAAAGTCTCACTTTTCTACACATAATAATTCTGTATTTTACTTGTGGGGTTGTCATGCTACGACAACTGCTTTTATTGTAACGCAGACTAAAGGAAATGTTCATTATTGTGAATGTTGGTGTGGTCCATTATAAGAAATATTCATTTATAAAACACAAGTTTTGTAGATGAATTTTAGGGCCTCCACTTTGTTGCTTCACGCTTCCTGCTTAGCCTTTGGTTGTGGGCAAATATTTCTGTGTTCCTCCTTTCAGCAGGTGATGGAAGCTGCATTTGATCAAATATGTGATTTTTATCTGCCTTTTGTGCACACACACATATGCATGCACAGCCTTAATCTCCTAAGTGTGTCTTCTTGAATTAAGTTAACTTCACATGCTGTGTATGTGTGAGTGCAAGACGCTCTCTCTCTTCTTATGCTGCTGCATGTTTTTGGATTAAAAAGTCAAGCATTCTGACTTTAATGTTTGTTTTTGTGTCCACCAGGACTGGTCCGTAGACCTGAACCGAACCCTCAGCAGACGAGAGAAGAAGAAACCATCAGAGGGCGTCACCCTGACGGCCATCAGTCAGACCGGGTCGGACCAGCCGGTCCAACCTGCCAAGAGCAGCAGCAGGTACGCATCAACTCCGTTTTCTTCTTCTAAAATACCCACTCCTCTAAAACACAGCCAGCATGATGTTTCATTATATGGCCGTTCCCGTAGCAACGGCGAGCATTTTGTTTGTGTTCAGGAAAGGCCGCCCCTCCCCCTGGGATTAGAAGTTTGTTGTAGCTGTGCCAAAACTAATGTGGAAATATTTCTCACTCGCACAGAAACGTTCAGGAGCAATAAGTAAATAAATAAATAAATAAAGTTCAGGGAAGTTAAAAGGTTTAATGGCTTTAGGTGGAACAGCTTAAAGCTCAGTTACCACGCAGTCTGGAAAAAATCTGGAATCAAACAATTTAAGGTCTGGATATGGTTCTGCAATGGAAGAAATGGAGGATGGAAAGATATTTGTGTTTCCAGACACTCTCTTTCCTTCGTCAAATAGTTATATGCACTCGTATCTTATCCATCCGTTTGCTTCTCCTTTTATCCATCATTCCCTTCTTTTGTCCATTTATCCATCTTTTCATCTACATATTTTTTTGTCCATATTTCCTTTTATATTTTTGTCTGTGTTTTTAAACTGACCTTTATATATACAGGTTATCTTATTGAGATCAAAAAATTTAAAACACAATAAAAATGCAAATAAGTAAGAGATTTAACTCAATTAAATAAACTAATAAAATATGAACTAAATACAAGGACAAGTTTCACCACATTTCTAATTTAGTCTTAATCGTCCCAAAGGAATCTATTCTTCTTTATTTTAAACCTTGGCCACTTTAAACATATCTGCTATAAATTTATTGAACTTTTTTTCTCTTCATGTTTGAAAAAATAAACTAAACAAACTGAGTGTGAAATTTGGGCCTGGAAAAATGTTGAATTTTCACCTAAATGCTGAAAAACATAAATATAAAAATTGATATTTGACTCCTGTGAGATTTAAAGCCACTGAAGGTTTTATTGTCTGTTTTAATGACATGATTGAATCCCTCTGACCCAATTAGATAAAGCTGTTTTTGTCCTTGTAGAGGAATTTGCTGAAGATCCAACTATGTCAGGGAAAAGATGAACTGTAGACCTGATAATAAATCACACGACTCTCTCAATTTTGAACAGATGATTCCATTTAAATGCCTCTGATGAAACATTTCATGTTTATTTATTGATTAGCTTTTTGTCAAACATTCCTTCCTCTTTTGTTGTTGTTTTTTTTTTAAATCCACGCATCTTCAGGATGTAGTGTGTGATGAGAAATTAGAGTGGTGCAGGACAGGAGTGTGTAGGGAGTCAACAAAGGGAATTCTAGTAATTTAAAGCATTTGACCTTTGATCTTTCATTTTACTGATTGCCTGACCCTCTTCCCACCATTGTTAGTGTTTCCCATCTTGTTTATGAATCAGTAGTGTCGCCACACAATGAGTCCTAAGAGATTTCAGCCCAGGTTTATGCCTCTTATCTTAACAAAAAAGACTCTCTTCTTAATTTGTAATTCAAAGATCTCATTTGTTGGCTTGAACTCTCTGAAGTTACATTGTGCCAAATTCCAGCTCACTGTGTTTGCTGTAATAACGCCACAGCCTCGGCTCAACCAGCCTGGCATGACTGTGTAAACAAAGGCGGTTACTTTTTTTGCGCTTCACACTCGAGAACAAACTGATGGCCGCCAGCGTTGCACGGTCCAGTAATTCAGTCAACACCAAGTAGAAACCCGGTGTTTCCTGTGGTGAAAGTTGAAGATAGGTTTTGTGCTTTGATGCAGAAATTTACAGTGGGTCTTTATGTTTTTGTCATCTTCATTAAAAGTTGCTCAAGTACAGTGTTATTGATTATCTAATAAACATAACCAGTTAATGGATAACCTGACTAATTTAGTGTTATCATCTCTGAACCATCTCTGATTGTCACAAAAAGCAATAAATCAATTTATCATTTGGACAACAGTTGCTTAACGTAATGGAAAAGCCGCCATTTTGAAAAACCCTCCAAACAATTGACATTCAAATGCCCACTGTTGCCTGTTTTTCCTGTCCAGGCTGAATGATTATTGGTTTTTGAAATTCAGTTTTAGTTACAGAGACTTCATAATCTATTTTACTTGTTTTATTTGTTTGTGTTTATAAATGTTTTCCGGCTCCAGTGTTAGATGTTCTTTGATTAGGTTTACTTGCATTTATCACTATTAGTTAGAAATGGTCTCATTTATCGCAGTAACTTCTGGGACAGTTAATTGTCCAGCAAAATTGGTTATAACGACAGGCCTAATCATATATATTCTCTACATGCAAACCTTTAAATGCTATTTGCTGATTTGATTTGAGCTAGATGCCTCCATTTTTCTGGTTGTTTTGTCGTTCAAGTTCACTAAAATAACTTCAGGGTTAAACTGTTACTGAAGATACTCGATCACAAAATGAGGGACTCCAGTCAGAAACAGAGCAGCATTCACTCAAACATTTCAGTGTAGAAAATAATCTTATCTTCTTCACTTATTGGTCGAACGCTTTTTGTGCATGTGACAAAGCATTTGCATGGATTCACTTCTTCAGCGTGAGTTTACATGTTGGATTTGCATCTTGCTCCAGTGTGTGTCAGAAGGTTACACACTTGTTTTTAAATATAATTAATTTTGACCCTTCTGCTTTTCATTTAAACTACTTTTATTCAGCATGAACTGTATCAAATGACAAGGTATCAGAGTATCCTTAAAAAGCCTTGAATACGTGCATTTAAAATTAAACCCTTAAAATGTATTAAATTAATTAAAAAAACTAATTTAACCTTAGATCACAGTTCTTAAATGTTGTTGTGGCAGAACTATTTAATCCTATACTCTATATATTTTTCTTGTGGGACTTTTCTGTCAGACAAAAGTTTGAGACACATGCAAACATCGACTCACTGATAACGTACCTCTGCTAACTAGCTAGCTTTTTTTGTATCCATCATGGGTAAGTCCAAGTTTATTGCCAGTTGTCTGGACAAACGTCCTACGTTCTCTGGAGATAAAGATCTTAAATTCTACTGATTATTGACATAAAAAGTCTTAAATTTGAGTTTGTGAAACCTGCCGAAGCCTTGAATAAACAACTTGGACGGCTTTTAAAAGTGAAATCTGGTGATTAATGTCAAAATGTTGCAAAATAAAATTATTTAGGAAGTTGAATTTCAACTACAGGCTTTTTGTAGCCATCAATAATCTTATGCCATAATTGGTTGTGAATTTAAATCAGTTTGTTTCCAGATGTAAACCCAGTTTTCAGGCTTATTTTGTTACATTTATGATAGGAAATTGGTTATGTTCTCAAGCCTGTCAACCGAAGGTCACATTCCTATTCATTTAGTTGAAATTTAGACACAGCTGGTTTAACAAACGCGACAGTTATCCCAAGCACAAATCAAAACATCAAACCCCAATTATTCACCCCAACCCAGTGAAAAGTGTCTTATCTACCTTTTCTTTTCATGCAGAATTATTCAATAAAAAGTTGGACATTGTCTTTGTCCACATCTCAAATATATATGTGTGTGTGCATGTTAATCCATATCTAATTGTGCTCCATGTTATCAGCCTGAATGCGGCTACTAAAACAGAACCGGTGGGCACAAACCCGTTTGAAGATGATGAGGAACAGGAGGAGATGGCTGAGGAGAAGCAGACAACCATCAACCACGTCTCTGTGAATAAAGAGGAAATAAAAATGTTGGTGAACAGGAGGAAACCCTCCGCCAACCCGCAGCCTCTTTTGTTCCTCTTCCTTTTCCATCTTTTACTCCTTAGATTGTCGTTGTGCTGCGTCTCCTGCATCTCTTCTTTTTCGTTTTTATCCTTCCCTCAGGGTTCAGGTTGTTGTGTTGCTCTGCATGGTCTCTGAATGGCACTGCACACAGTCAGTGTGTGTCTGTCCTTCACGCCTAACAGTTTCACATTTTTGCAGAGTATTAAATGTCGAGACGCTCATGGAGGCGCTCGTTTCTGCTGTGGGAAATGTCTTTGTCTTACAGTCAGATCTGATTGCTGCTACATGTATTCACAGGTTTAGAGACTGATTGCTTAATTCAGTTCATTTCCAATTGGCATTAAGTCAAAAAAATCAATTTGAAACAACCTTTGAATTTCTTTTTCTTTTTTTTTTTTTACTCCAAACTGGTCTGACTGTAACCCCCTTGTGTTGCTTTTCTGGTTTTCCAGCTATCAGAACCCAGTACTTTATATTTAGGTGGCTCCCTCTGCTGGCCGTCAACGTTAAAACCCCAATCATGCGTTTGCAGTGATGATTTGTCTTGCTTGGCCTTTGTTGTTTTGTTTTTTTTGTTTCATGAACCTGCTATGTTTATGTTGCCATGTTTTATTTATCGTTTTTGACTTGCCTTTCATCAACATTGCCAGCTCTTCATCTCCTAAAGGCATGAAAGAAATTACGTTCATTTATCGTGAAACAAATGCTTAAGTTGAGCCGCTGCCACAAATAAGCAAATTTTACCCTGGATTTGACTGAAACCAAATGTTTTCATCATGTCATTCACCTGCACTTTGGGCTTTTGTGTGGTTTGTTCCTGCTGGTGTATTCGTCTTACTTCTAACTATTGAACTTTTAAGCCTGGCATGCTGAACCTTTACCAAAAACAACACGGCGGGTTATTATTATTTTTTTAAGTGAGGATGTTTTGCCTGTCTGTCCAGCACCAACAGCACTGAGAAGACCCCAGACTGGTCAGACGAGGACACAGCCGGAAACCCTTTCTCCACCAATGGCGACGGCAATCCGTTTGAGGAAGAACCCGAGTCCCCGGTCATTTCTGTTCCCGTTAAAGCCCTCTACGATTACGAGGGACAAGAGCAGGATGAGCTGAGCTTCAAAGCAGGTTTGCAGCATAAATAACATAAAACCTCTGGTGAAGACATGCAAAAATCTTTTTCAGTATCATAATCTAACTCGGACGTAAAAGACAAATCCAACTTTTGAGTATATTAATGATAAATACTTTTCTAATATAGTTATAAAGCTCATCCCTTTACTGCAGTTCCTATTTTAAACAGTACATTGTATCAAATCTGCTTCTATTCAACAATTGATTGAAGAAGAATCTGCACATTTGACCTTAAAATCTTAACTTTTTAGATGGCTTTGTACCAATTATTCCCTCATTCTTGATTTTAGTAGCTGTGCTAATCAAAGCTACACAATGTGGAGCCACCATTGTTGTTACAATTGTAAAAACTTGCAAATATTGCCTCTAAGGACTAGTGGAATATCATATTTTAACTTCAATAAATGTAACTTTTTTATGGACAGACTTTTAATGGCTATTTCTAGTTGCCAAGATGCTAAAACTCAGTAGTGAGGGACATTATGTTCAAGAAAAATGTGAGTTAATCATAATTCATGTCCTCATTGCAATTTTCTGTGCAGCCCTAAGTCTGGTGCTTTTGTTAAGCCCGGACATCCTGATAGCAAATATAGCAGATTCTGATTAATATCTTTTAAAATATTATCTCCTTCTAACGTCTTCTAATATTTCTAGCCATCCTGCCTCAAGCAGTCATTAGATATTTTAGGAGCAGAGACATGCTGCAGTTATCTAGCTGGGGGTTTTTTCCAGCAAAAACTTGGGTTATCATCCAGTCTTAAATGATATTGAGTTAGTAATAAAAAGTAGACCTTTGACACATATTTTAGAAGTCAACCATCTTCCTCACCCTTTATTCATTCCCTTTTAACCTTTTGCAGGTGATGAATTTACAAAAATTGGAGAAGAGGACGATCAAGGCTGGTGCAAAGGCCGACTCAAGGATGGCCAAATCGGTCTCTATCCTGCTAATTATGTCGAAGACATCCAGTGAAAAGCTTCGCTTGACGCAACAAATGTGAAGAAAGAAGAAGCGTTCAGGCAGAATGGGCTTGATGTTTCTCTTCCTCCTTAGTAAATGATTAAATAAGCGTGTTGTACGGTTTGCATGAGGACCACTGTTGCTTCCCACAGATTGGCTTTGGTGTGAACAAAAGAGAGAGAAAGGAAGCAGAGCACATGTTACCGGATAGATCTGGGGGAACAGCTGCTGTCAGTCTAAGATGTTACATAAAATCACATTAATGCTGTTACAGACAAGCTATTCAGATGTGTGTTAGGTGAGATTCAATGAAATGTGTGTTAATAAATGTGTAAATATATATATATATTGTTTAAAACAAAACACTGGGACGACAACCTGCCTTGTGACGTCAAATGCAGCCTTAATATTTAAGCCCTTTTTTAATTCATTGAGGGAGGCTTTTTAGTTATTCTTGCTAATGGAATCCAGCCCATTAATATGTAGAACATTTGTTTGTATAATATTGACCTCCATGTATTACCTTTTTAAATTTGCTCTTTCGTTTTGTTAGTTTTGCTTATTTTAAGGAATTATTTTGAGCTGTCGAGCCTCATCCTTTCTTCATCTTTGTTTTTCTCTTAAGGTTTCAGGTTAGTGCAGATGAATGTATATTCAGTGATTGTATTTTTCACATATCTTACAGATGCTAGATGTATGCAACCACAGATTTTTTTTTTCCTGCCGACACACACAGATTGCATAATTATATTGTTTATTATTCATGCAACACTGAATGTTTCTCTCACTTGAATCTGCATGTTTCAGTTCACTTACTAAAAGCTAATTGTCCTGCGATTGAAAAAAAAATAAATAAATTTCAGTGCTTGTTTTAGCAATAAAAATGCATCCAAGCAATGTGTTGCAGACATGAATTTAAATAAATGCTGGGATTAAGCATATTGCACATGGATTAGGCATATTGAAGAAATGACATGTTTGGAAGTGGAATAATTTATAATCCCACAAGTGCTCGTGTTCTACTCTTGCTAGAATGCTGTAATTTAAAATACTTTTGTACATCAAATGATTGATTTGAGTATTTCTTGAGGCTGTTACTCTGTTATTCCTGTAAATAGGTTTGTTTTTCCTTCACAGAGCCATTTACATTCTTATACAACATGCATAATTTCTAATTTCATCCTAAAACCTTCGACATAAAAGCTCATATGTTTAACAACCCTGATGCACATTTGGATTTTTTTTTTTACCCTCTTCAGAAATGGACTCCATCCTGTTCATAGCTTATATATCTAACATTGAGGTAGAAGATGTTTTTTTTTGTCTTTAAAACTGTTTTCTCAGATTTTCAGGTTGGGTTGCTGTCGGTCGGCAGTAACAGCTGTACTTGCACATTTGTAAATGTTGTATCACAACATAATAAATAGATTTATTCAGCAAAAGATTTGCCTTTCAATATAAAAATAGGAATGCTTATGCCATATTTCATCTGATATACCTTATAGACATTTTTCAGTTCCTAGGTTTGGGTTTAACTTATGTAATCTAAAAAAAAATCACTAAATATATCATTTTATACAATTTACATTGCTGCTTAAAGTAATTTTAGTTCTTTTATGATCATATAATTTTCAACACTTAATGCACTAATTTTATGGGTCTGTTTTGCTTTTCTTTTTTTAACTTGGTGCCAGTTTATATTAAGCATATGCATTTTGTTGTCAGTTTTGTGATTAGCTTAACTTTTATTTAAGTCAGTTATAATAATTTTTGTGAAGCTATCACATAAAAAAATTCTAATTGTTGGATACTATTAGATAAGGGGAAATTATCTCATGAAATTCTATAACCTATAATTATGTGGATGCTAAGTCAGAATTCTGAAGTAGCTAAGTAATACTTTTTATTTTGAGTAGATCGTAATTATAAATATCTCAATTATGTGGTAGTTAAGATGATGACATTCTTATAACCATACTCTATTATCAGGTAGCTAAATCAAAATTATCAATATTTTATAATGGGATTATTTCATATTTATATTGTAGACTATAAATATTTAATATCAAGATAGCATTTTATTCATAAACTAGTTGAGTCAAAATTCTGGAAATACTACTGTTGATTTATTTAAGTAAACATTTTTTAATGTGATCATATCTAGTTAAAATGATAATCTTATAGTTGAGGATTAATCTTGAGTCAATCTATGAGACAATATATCACATTTATGTAATATAAATTCCAGCTTTTTCCTGATGGTGAAGAAGACACGCAAACATATCTAGCGGTTGCTTTTCGGGAAAACTACACTACCCAGAAGCCTTTTCTACAATAACACAACCACGGGCTATGCTCAGCCAATCAGAGCTGGGTCCCGCTGCTCTCCAACTGACGTGTCGCATTGGATTGTTATTGGGGGAAAAAACAAGGAGCTTCTTCAGATGCCATTTCTTTAACCAGCAGGCAGCTGAAACCATGGCGGAACCAAGCAGACAGGACATTTCTGCCATTTTCAAGCGTCTGCGCTCCATTCCAACGAATAAGGTCAGTTTTTATGAACGACAAACGTTGGGGTGTCTTTAACAAGGAAGTCCGCTAAAGCTAATGAGATATATGACACGTCGCACTTTGTTTAAAAGGCCTGTGCTGGCTCGTTTTAACCAGATTAGTCAGCTCTTCTCCGCTTTTTTTGTCATGGTAAATTATCCTCACTGGTGGAAACATGTTGTTAATACATCCTAATTATGTTCTGGCTACAATTTAGTCGAAACGACCGTTTTTTAAAAAGTTAATTACTCCAAACAGATGTAGCGCTAGCCAAAACGGATAGACGCTCGTCTCATCAGTTTTGTTTGTTTAGGCTTAGGTTTTGGGCGTATAGTCCAAACTAAATACGGACACACGTCTCTTCTGGCGCCGTTAATGGAAATAAAAGCATTTACAGTCATTCAGACCCAGTCGGCCACAGCTGTTTGAATATAAATGTACTTCAGACCCCCACAGCTGTTTGACACTGACTCATAGAGTCTGACTATTGATTTTTAAAAAAATTATTCAGATACTACCTCGTTTTTGTGATCAATTCTTGCTCTTTGGTCCTCAGGTTTGCTTCGACTGTGCAGCTAAAAACCCCAGCTGGGCCAGCATCACACACGGGGTGTTTCTCTGCATAGACTGCTCTGGGACTCACAGATCACTGGGAGTGCACCTGTCCTTTATTAGGTAAGACTCTCTGTTCTTCCAACAATTGTTCAAAATCTTGGCAAATTGGATGAAGAGCTCATGTGGGCAATTTTCAAGTTCTCGACTTTGACTGGAGCGTTTCAATATGCCTTGATCTAAGCCGTTCTGTTTTCGTTTTTATGGAACCAAGCTTTGTTGCACTCATTTCTATTCTATATATCGCAAAGGTACAATCTATTACCAAGTATTTCTGGTTTAGTTTCGTGTGCATATTTATTAGTATACTTGGAATAAGAGAAGGCTAACTTGCAAGTAAGTTTTCAGCAATAAAGCTGAGCTTGTTTTTTAAGTTAATTCCTTAATATTGATGAAAAAGTTCTAGTTCCATTGGTAGATTATTTCACCTGTAACATGGGAAAAACATCTTCTTATAAGTGAAATAATCTACAAATGGAACAAGTACTTTTTCTTCAATAGTAACAGACTATTAACTTAAAACAAGCTCATATTTCTTGCTGAAAACTTGCTTGTAAGTTACTTTCCTCTTCAAGTGTACTGAGATATTTGTATTATTTTGTATTATTTTTGTTTTTCTCTTTTCATCAATTTATTCTATTGTTTAATAGGTTTTGTACAGCACTTTTGTGCTGTTTTAAACCTGTTTTTACTCTTTAATGCTTTGTCTGTTCTGTTACACAGGTCCACTGAGTTGGATTTTAACTGGTCATGGTTCCAGCTTAGATGTATGCAAGTGGGAGGCAATGCCAGCGCTGTGAGTGCCAATAGAAGAGAGGAAACCTTCATGTTGCAGCATCATTAGAAATATGTTGAATCTTCTCTGATCGTTTTTGACAGATTGCGTTCTTCAATCAACATGGGTGCAAAGCTGGTGCTGCTAATGCTAAATACAACAGCCGTGCCGCCCAGCTGTACAGGGAGAAGATCAAAACTTTAGCCACACAAGCTACCAGACGTCATGGCACTGAGGTAAAGCGAACCCAAAACCAGACTCTGACATTCTTTGTGCTGCTTCCTTTGCTTATCAAACTTTAGTTAAAGTGTTTAAGCTAATATTAATTGCTGCTTTTGCCTTTTTCACTATAGCTGTGGTTAGACAGTCAGGGTCCTCTTTCTCCAACCTCACCAGAGGACAAGCAGGTGGACTTCTTCAGTTTGCATTCACAGGTAAAGAAATATCGAAAAGATGCCATTGTTTTATGATTATCATATTTTTTTTCAGTGCTTTGGTTTTAGTGTTGATTTATTCTGTCTTTGAATGCTTTTTGCTCCTTATGGTGCCTTAAAACTTGACTTTTTAACAACTTTTACAGTTTATTTAACTAACACTTTAACTAGATTTAGAGTCACTGTATTTTTTTATGATACATTTATTGTAGATTTTGGCTTTGCCTGTGAATGAATATGATTATTTAACTAAACTGCAATCACAACAAAGGGATAATTGCTGAGAAATCTCCATATATTTGTGCTGATGCATCAGTTATTCCTCTGTATGCTTACACTATCCAGTAAAAGGTTTTAACCTTTCTGTCTGTCTTCCAGGATGTACCTGAAAATCTAAACATGGCCAAAATGAGTCTCAGCAGCCCCACACTAGAAAAGCCTTTAATCGAGGAGAAAGATGAAGATCGAAATGGTATCTGTAGTAACAGTAATAAAAGATCTCTCTTTGTCATTTAAAAAACAAAATCACCCATCCAATAAACATGCATTTTGATTTCAGGAAATTCCGAAGAAGGCCCAAGTGTTGAATTAATAAGTGTTTCCCCAAAAGCAAACCCAGGTTTGTTGGAAGTTTTGTTTTTAGAAATGATTCCCTTAAATGAATTTAAGTACATTTTTTAACTCTATTGTAATAATTGTAGAAAAAGTAAACTTTTTTTGTTGTTGTTGTTGTTGTTTCCAGAGCCTTCCTCACTTCTAAAAAAGAAGCCAGCTGCTGCCAAGAAAACTGTAAATAGAAAGACATGTTTTGGAAACTAATCTCTTATTCATTCACTCTAATTGTGTGTTTGCAATGAATTCTATTAACTCATCAGCAAGGTTTTGACTATTTTAAGTAATAAACCATACAAGTTGTTGCAGTTTATCAAGAATAACTCAAGCCACCATCAGAAATGTTTAGGTTTAGGATAAAATTATGAAGTCTATGTAACTATGCTTTTTGCTTATTTCCACTGGTAATCCTGTATCTGCCAGATGTATGAATATGTTTTTGGCTTCCATATAAATGCGAAACCTATCAGAAAAGATATTTTTACAGCTTTATTAGACCTATGATGTGTCATTAGCACAATAAATTAAATAATAATCAGAAAGAAAACAGATAATGTTTTTGTAAAAGTGATTAAATTTAAAATGAAATAAAATTTCAGTTTGATCGGGTTTAAATTTGAGTTGTCGAATTAAGAGTTCATCAAGGTTTGTCCAAAATACCTACTACTAAAAAAAAGAAAGGCAAAATGTCCAAAATGTTGTACAAATTCAAAAACCCTAATTTTTCACAATTTTTCTTCACAATTTAAAAAATAAGAAAGTTTTTTAATTTTAATTTGCATTCTGGGGGATGTTGGCAGAGAAAAAGACTTTAGCCATCAAACCTCTCACAACAGTCGGCTAAGCTAGGTTGGTGGAATCAACTAGCTCACTCGCTCTTTGGTTACTTAGCAACCACTCTCTCACTCTTTGTTTACTTAGCAACAGCCTGTTGTGTAATGTCCGCAGCAGCAGTTTAAGGTTTCGTCACTGTGCCTCATAACTGCTTAAAAATAAAAAATGGACGCCACCAGTTTAGTAGTGCTAATCAATAATTATCTATTGGCTGATATTAAGTGCTTATATTGGGCTACGTTTTTCAGAAAATGGACTTGTCTGCATACATGTTGAATTTAACTGGAATTTCTGTCTGCAGCTGGCCTCTAAGAAAGGCGGACTGGGCGCCCAGAAGGTCAGCAGCCAGAGTTTCTCTGAGCTGGAGAGAGCGGCTCAGGCTGCCGACAAACTCCGAGAGAAAGAAGAAAGCTCCACCGCAGGCGCCAAGAGGAACATCACAGCTGAGGACTCCATGTGAGAACACCACCTGAAATAACCACTGAAGCTTAAACCTGTGTGCTTTTTAATATGTCTTTTTACCCCCCCCGCCCTACCCCCAAGTGCTCCATCCATGCGTCTGGCCTATAAAGATTTAGAGCAGCAGAGGAAAATCGGGGAGCAGAAGCTGAAGGGATTGGAGGGGAAGAAGAAGGAGCAAGCTGAGCGACTGGGCGTGGGTTTGGGTATGAGGAGGTAGGATGACGACTAAAAAATCAGTTTGATTTGTCTGTATCTTGTCTCATTTGGAGTCTGTTTTGTTCGTCTCTCTGCAGTGGAGTTTCTCACTCCGTTATGTCAGATATGCACATCATCCAGCAGGAGAGTCCGCTCGGAGCCAAGACCACCAAGGGCCGCAGATTTACTGAGGAAGACGAGTACGACGGGACGTTTAGCTCAAGGTCAGATAAATCTGTATAAACACAGCTTTACGTTAAATTATTATTAGTTTTTGTTTTTATTTTATATATTTTATAAGTTAGGCTTTTGGTTTCTTTGTTGCAAGTTTTTTAAATAAACTTATCTAGATGGCATTGCATTCCCTTAGTGGTTTCTTGATAAGTTGGAAAGAATAATTATATTTACAACATATTTAGCTTTCAGAAAATTAAAAATGCTTAAAATGAAATAAATAATATTTCATTTGATATATGTAAAGTAGTTTTATAAAGTAAAATTAAACTCAATTATCAAATAAGTAAATGTTGAAATAAATAAATATAAATCTTTTTATTAAAAAAAGATAAATAGAAAACCTAATCTTGAGATAAATGAAAATAAATCATGAAATAAAGAAATCGTAATATAAATTTTTTAAAAATGAAAGATTTCTATTAAATGCTTTAATTCATGGGAGCATTTATTTAATTGAATATTTATTAATAATATTTTAATATCTTTATTTATGTAATTAGTTTAGAATAAAATGCTTCTCCATATCCAGTTATTTCCCTCTGCCAAAATATTCTCCAATAGTTTAACTGTGGCTGTAGCATCACCTAAATAAGATGTTTTCAGATTTACAAGAATGCTGCAGCAGTGCAGTTGGAATGACATTCTGGTCTGGATATGCAGAATTTAAAATGTGCATACTATAAAGCAGAAGTCTACTACTAGTTTTAATATTAACTGGCTTTTTTAATGCCTTGTTCCAGACTTTTTGTGGGAACAAAACTGTTAGAATTGATTTAGTGTTGAAGCATCTTTCTGTTTTTTAAAATGACTGTAAAATTGTTTTTGTTTTTTGAGGAATGTTTCACGGTTTGAGGATCAAACGGACACCTCTGAAAGTTTCTCTATGCGTTGGGGAAATGATGGCGGCAGCGGAGGAGGCTGGATGAATGAGAGCAAGAAACCAGAGCCGGACTTCTTCTTGTCCGCTGCCGTGTCTTCATTTGACGACAGGTAGGATGTTTTTGGTACTTATATATTTTGAATTATTTATAGTTACTTTTGGTGTTGCAGGTTATTTTAGCCCTTCACCAACTTGTGCTCTTTGATGGTAAGGTTATGTGTACAGCACCATTCATAGGATTATTCAAAGTGCTTTACAGGGAAAAAAGAAACATGGATACAAGAATTCATGTTCACGCATCACTTAAAATAAAAAATGTGTAAAACGGTGGACAATAACATAAAACAAGTACCATTTTTTTTGTCCTGTTTTCGCTGGAAGCCTTTACTCTACTAATACTTTATAAAATGCTGTTGAGTTGATTTAATTATAACCTTTATGTGGTTGTTAGTCTATCGCCTTTTCATTCTCTCTGATCTTGGTCATTTCTGATTTCTAACTTTGCATTTTTGGGAACAAAACGGTTACTTCCGTCTTTTCTGCAATTCTAATTTATTTTATAAAATATAAAGTTGCATAGAATCAACTTATATTTTATAGAGGATATTGTTGTGCTGCATAATCTGCGCTAGTTTGATCAAGTAGATGTTGAAAAGTAAAGTGGCTCGAGAACTGAGCCCTGATCAACCCACATGTGATCTGTTTTACTCTGATTCATAACTACAAAGTTACTAGTCTAATCTTTTTAATTTCATACATGAAATAAAACAATTGAACATGTCAGATCTGGATAGAATAATGTAAAATAATAATTGTTGAAAAACATCCAGAAATACTTGATATTTTGAATTAAGACTAAATGGTGTCCAAACTTTGTAACTTTGATTACAGTTTTTACCTTATTCTCATACTGAAGAGAAAAAATGTGCCTGGATGTTTTAGACACACAATGAGAAGATTTAAGTAGGAAATTAGGGTATGTAGTAGAAAATTTATACAAAATCTTTTAATTTGCTTGTTTTTAAAAGTTTGACTGGAATATTATGATTCTTGTCTTGTGATCTTTATTTCTTTATTACCTGAGGATTTCAAGTAACAGAAAATTAAACATTAGACTTATTTTACAAAGTACTGCAAATGTAGTCATGTTAAAATGTATACAAAGTATTTTTCTTAGAAAGTTTCCTTTTGAATAGTTGTATTCCTGTGATGTTTAACGTTTTATCAACAGACCCGTTTCCAGGAGAAAAGCTGACTTGCCGTCCTACTCGGATTCTGGAGAAGCTCAGAAAAAGTTTGGAGATGATGTCAAGGCGATCTCATCTGACATGTATTTTGGAAAACAAGACAACTCTGAGGTACGAAGTGAGCAAAATCTGCATTTTGTTATTATAAAATGAATTCAATTATTTCCACAATTATGGGGAAACTGGAGAAAAGGGCAATTAAACACACAAGTTGATTCACAAAAGTGTTTAAAAAAATAAAATGTTCCTTTTCTCTTTAGTACGAAACCAGGACGCGACTGGAGAGGTTTTCAGGGAGTGCCTCGATAAGTTCAGCAGACCTTTTCGATGATCCAAAGAAAGAAACTGGTAAGACACAATTATGTTTTTTTGGTCAGTTTTTATACATGTAGTACAGACGTTATTAATTTATAAATTACACTTTTTTCTTCTTCAAATTTTCCATTTTAATCTATATTTCTGGACTTCTTCATGGTTGTTCTAGTCTTTCTAAATGTAAAATTGAGAAATGTGTCAAAAGGTGTGAGCGAATAAAAAACAAGGCAGTCAAAATGTGTACTGTAGCAGAAGGAAGTCAGGAGAAATGTCTGAATGTTGGACATCCAGCAAACCATCACCCTGCTGAGGGATTTAAAAGCTCTACGTTTTGAGACGATTCTGCCCGTTATATTCTGAAAGCTTTCAGAAAAATGTAGTTTCTTCTCTCGTGTCATCAGAGGAATTAATACCAGCTCGCCCTGCAGTGATTGTGGCAACCATAATAGTAGTGAATGGAAGCACCTGAAAGTCCCACTTTTCTACACAAGATCCGTTTGTGTTTTACTCATCAGGGATTTTCTTTTTTTTTTTTGACACGTCTGGACCTCTTCTCTTGTGTTTGACTCTCGCTTCATGTTTACAGGAAGTTCATACCGTCTGAGCAACGTGCTGCCCAACGCTCCCGACATGTCGCAACTCAAACTCGGCGTGCGCTCAGTCGCAGGGAAACTGTCGGTCATGGCTAGCGGCGTAGTCAACTCAATCCAGGTTAGTCAAACACTCAACACTCTGGGAATAAAATCAGACTCATTTATATCTTGTTAATGACTTGGTTATCTTATGTTTCTTTTTTTATTTTATTCTTTAGGACCACTACAACTCCTAAGTGGCAGTGTGAACATAAATCGCATTTCCAGGAGCTCAGACATCGATGCTCGTAGCAAGTCTGCACGTTTACCACCAAAATTATTCTTTGTATATTTTTGGTATTAAACAACGTGTGCAGATATGAAAAAAAGGAAAAAGATGATTTTTGTTTAACTTGGAGACTTGAATACCAATTACTCTGCTTTAAGGTTTCTGAGTTTGTGTATTTAGAAGTGCTGTAATTAGCAGATGGAGTAGCTTCGTGGTCTCATGAAGAGTTTTTCCTTAACGTTTGTTTCTTTTTTTTTTTATTTATCTGATCAAATCCACACTATTTGGGTTTCACCAGGTCATCATGCTGTTAAAGACTCCTCTTGTTGGTTCGCAAAAGCTTGAAAGTGTCCTTTTAGTCTCCGAAGTGCACTTAGGTTTGCTTCCTTACAGAGCGGACCAAAAGACGCCAGAAACCGTAAGGGACCAGATGGTTTTCTAAACGTAAGCTACTGTTGATTCTTTGAGTTGAGGTCATACAAATGAAGTTACCAAAAGAAGAACTGATTCATTAAGCTTTCATACAATATGGTGGGAGGTTTATTAACATCCATCATGGACATGAATGTGATTTTTTATTTTGGGCTTCAGTTAAACTGCTTTTTTTTTTTTTTTTGATGTGTCAGGGTGAAGTTTTTAGGTTAACAAACAATTTTAGTGTCTTTAAAAATGATGGATTGTTTGGTATAATCATTCCACCTTGAAAAACAGTTTGAAATGCATCTTTAAAAAATTGGCAAATAATATTTATGCCCATATTTATGATGGAGTCGGGTGGTTAGCTCAGTCAAACAGCATGAAAAGGCACAAGAAACTTTGTAAGGCTAAATTATAAATGTAAAACTGGTTTCCTCATCTCAATTTATCAAGACAATCTATTTTTTTTTTTAAGTACCATTTAAAAAATCAGTTTACTTCAAGTAGATTCATTGCAATATTCAAAGTGCTTAACTATTGTAATATTAAACTTTACTAAAATTAAACGTGTGCCTTTATAATGCTGGTATGGTTGGATTTTGTATATTTTACAAAATTCTTCTGTAGGAAATCTTGTCATGTTTGTTAGTTTTTGAATCTTCGTGTCTGCTTTTTATAAATATAAACCGTTCCATTGTGAAAATTGCCGCCTCTTTAGTCACTCAACTCATTTTGAAATATTTGTATATATTGGCATGCAAGGTGGGTTTGATTACTCGTCCTGGTTCAACTCAATAGTTTACTAATAAAAAAAAGAAACGTCCAGGAATCCAAACAGTCAGAGCAGAAGTTAAACACTGCCGAGGATTTGCTTGGAAATGCGACAGTTAGGCTTTAGCTCCGGATTTCCTAAACAACCACCTGCTATTTTTTTGGGTGTTTTTTTGGAAGGCTGGTCCTCAAAGACCTAATGTTACCGTCCAAATGATGCACTACTCATACCTCCTAAACTTCTATTATCCATTACTTGACTGGTCAGAGCTATTTTGGATAGGATGCTAACATTAGCGTGTTTTCTTTTTGTTTATTTTGGAGGCAAAAGTCAAAGAATTTTACACCGTAACAGAATATTTGTTTGCTCCGATTACCACAAGCCTTGGGCCAAATATCAAGGTTCTTTACTTGATTGTAATGTTTTGGTGGGAATTCTTGTTTTCTGTTTATTCAAAATTAGTTTGGAAATTTGCACATGGCAGCTTTGGCCTGGTTGTTTTTGGTCTCTGAGTTAAAGATGCATTTATGTTTGCTTTGTCTCTTTTTGTATGACGTTTTTCTTTTTTTAATTTTGCATGTTCACTATGTAATTCGTACAAGACAAATCCTGAAAATAAGATGAAATCATAGTTTCCAGTAATGGCTGTGTAGTACAGTGTTGTAAAGAGCTTTTGGTTATCATTTATACATAAAATAAAGCTACTGATGATCATTATGTCCATTTTTGACTCAAATTTGATATGCCTTAACTTTTCTGTTATATTTTTTGAGCAAGTGGGATTTTGCATGTAGGCAAAAAAGTTAAATTTGCAAACCAGAGAAAAACTAAGAATATACTAGAAATCACTTTAAATAACCAATTAAAATGGCAGCTTTTTTATATAATCCTTATCAAAATAGTTGTCTTTCTATTATGACATTTAATTAATTTATTTGTACCTAAAATATTCAAATAAATGCTTTTAATATTGATGAAATTCGTAACAAATTCTCTCGCCAACGTGGCTTGCTGCTGCGTTCATGGAAGCTCCTGCTCTGTCGGAACTTTTGCTATTTGGCACTGCTATACCTTGTGTGAACACAATGAAAGAGTAACTAAGATTTTAAACTAGGTATGGAATAGTTGTTTACGACTTAAGACGGAACTAAAGACTCGCGCAACTACTAATGTATTAGTTGTACTGCTTTGATACAACCACAACAGTTTGAATTTAAATTGACCAATTTCCCATGAAGGCAGCACTCTTCCTGGGATCAGTAGCGGTAACTTTAGCTAATCTCCGCTGGTAAAATCAGATATTTATCGCTTAATTCACTATGAATTTGTCCTGCTTCATATGGAATAACTGACTGTATTTCTAAAGATTAAAGCCAGGTAACGATAGTTTAAAAGCGGGATTTTATAACTGCGAAATGCCTACGGAAATTAAACAGAGGAAAAAGACGCAATCTCGAAAGCAAAACGATGAAATGCCGCAAAATTCACCTGCAAACGGTAAAGGTGACGCACAAAAAGCGAAAACGGAAGACGGAGAGAACAGTGGAGCAAATAAAACGTCCTCGGGTCCTGACATTAAAGGTTTGATGTGTTTACTGTCGCTAGTAGCATGCGGGGTTTTGAGCTGGTAAGTTAGCACATTTATAGTTTTTAAGTTAATCTTTCTTTGTGTGTTGTTTCTTGGCTGAGTGCGTTTTGTGTTTCAGGGTGGTGCTGCAGCAGAATGAGAGGTTTTCTCTAATGGAAGAAAAGTATAAAGCTCTGCACGGGAAAACCTCCAGGCTGCTGGACATGGAGGAAGAGATGGTGAAAGTTTCCAAAAAGGTACGGGAGGAGTTAGAGGGAAGCAGCTGCTAACTTAAGAGGCCGTTTCTCTCAAAATGTCTGAAATTTACAGATATTTTCTTTTAATTTGAAAGCTTAGTGTAATTTAACCCGAGTCGTCGTAATAGTAAAGTAATAAGCAAACTATGCGGCTGGTTTGGACCGCCACAGCAGCAGGGTTGCCAGATCCGACAGTTTCCAGCCGTCGTCGACTACGTTCAGATTTGTGACAATTTGTGACATTTTTTGTTGTTCTTTATTATATTCTGACCAGAACCTGATCCTACTGGGACTGCGAAGGACTTAAGACTCTTCGACTACAATCAGATTTGAGTTTTTTGTAGCTGTGTGTTATTTTAGTTTATGATGTTGCCCTGGGATTTGTGTTTTACAACACTACTACATAATGACACTTGGTTAACTGTTGACTAATCATTGATGATGTCATATTTGACAGATTCTAGAGGTTAAAAATAAATGAACTAATGAGGTAAGTGCAATAGTATGGCATTTTATTAAACGTTTTGTTCTTTTCTGCCACACAATAACAATTTAGAAAGAATTTCTCTGATCGCTTTGTAAAAACAATCAAACACCCAAAGCTAGTTTTTACAGCCAAATGTGTTGAAATCAGCCCAGTTGGGTGAAAACCCACCCAATCTGGCAACACTGCATTCAGTGTCACTCCTGAAAGAGTCAAAGAGCTCCACAGAAACCGAGCTCATTTTCTGTGTTGCGGCTGCAGCTCGTCGCATCCGAGGACGACCTTCAGGAGGCGCTCTCTACCGTCTCCACGGCAACCAGACTTCAGAAGGACATCTCCGCCCTCCACGCCGTCGCCATGGCGATGCAGGCCGACGAGAACTCGGCGTCCCGCGACCTGCAGGCGGTCAACGCCCGCTTCCTGAACGTGACGGAGACGTGGCAGGAGCGGCTGGCCGCCGTCACCGCGGACCTGGCGGCCCTGAAGGCCGAGTCACGGGAGGCGCACGCCGGCGCCACGGAGCGGGTGAACGAGGCCGAGCGGAGGGCCCAGGCGCTGGCGAAAAGGCTGGAGGAGCTGGAGGACAGCACGAAGAGGAACGCCCGCGTTCTGGAGCGGACAGAGGAGGACGACGCCAAGCGGGCGCAGGAGCACCTGGACTGGAACACCAAGCAGATCCACAAGCTGCAGGAGCAGATCGGCAGCCTGAGCAAGAGGGAGGCCGAGCTGACCTCTGAACTCCAGGAGCACATCCCCCGCGCCCAGCAGTGCGAGGAGCAGCTGCCGAAGGTGGAGGAGGCGGTGCGCTCCATCCTGAAGCTGAACGGCGACCTGAGCGGGGCGGAGAAGCGTTTGGAGGAAGTGACGCTGCAGGTGTTCGGCGCCGAGGACAGCATGCTGAAAGCTCTGAACGAGATCCTGGAGATCAGGCAGGAGCTGGACCGCCTGCAAGCCCACAACAGCATCCTGAAGATGAAGAACGAGCTGTCCGTGGTCAAAGAGGCGGTCCGTGAACTCACCATGGTACTGAGGGGAGACGGAGGCGGGACCCTGACTGACTCCGGCACTTTGGAGGATGAGGAGTGGAAGGACGAAGAGGAGGAGCCGTGGCTGGAGGAAGAGCTGAGCGAACTGACTGAACATCATCATGATGACGTTTAGGGCTGAAACGATTAATCGTGATTAATCAGGTTTTACAGTTAAAACTCTAAAAAGTGATTGTGATACTTTGTAGAACCGTTTTTGTTGCAGTCAAAGCTGAATTCTTCTCCGATCAGGTGGATGTGCAGCTTTAGCTTTTTCTAGTTCTGAAACAATTAATCGTGTTTTTGTTTTTTTTGTTTTTTTTAAAGTAATGGTCAACTAATTTTGCTGCAAAAACACAAAATCTTACCAAGTATTTTTGGTCTAGTTTCTAGTGTAAGTATCTTGGTATCTTAGTAAACTTGAAATAACACAAAAACAACTTACAAGTTACTTTTTAGCAAGATATTGTTTACTTAAAACGAGTAAATAATTCCTTAATATTGATGAATAAGTCCTTGTTCCATTGGCAGATTATTTAAGACATTTTCACATGTCATAAGTTAATTTATCTGCCAATAGAACAAGTTCTTTTTAATCACTATTTACTTAAAACAAGCCCCTATCTCCTGCTAAAAAGTTGCTTGTAAGTTAGTTTTGCCATATCTTCACTAGAAACTAGACCAAAAATACTTAACAATAAATAAACAATAAATACATTTACAAATAAATAACATACTCAGAGCAGGAATTAAACCAAAATTGTACAGAAAATATAGGATTTTTTCATTTAAGACAAAAAAATCTGTTGTCTCCTTTGTTGTTAGTTTTAGCTTCACTCTGTTACAAACCATGTTTTGCTATCCAGTTATTAATCGGTTAATCCAAAAATAATAAATAGATCAGTCCTACAATGTGTTAGTGTAAAGTCAAGCAGAAAAGTCTGAGCTTTTCATACGTTGATGTTAGAAGTATTTATTTTAGCTGCAAATATGAGTTCCCTAGAGAAATGCTGTTATTGAATTTTAGATAATAAAATGTTAATGTTCTTCTCTAAACGTGGAATTGAATTGTTTATTTGCATTTTAAATATTGTATTAAAAGGTTTAAATGAAAAATCTGCAGAATAATTGACAGGTTAAACAATAACAAAAATATGTTTTTACTGACGTTACAGAATGACTAATTTAAAGGAGGATGGCCAATGTCCTTTTCTAACGTTTTCTCTTGTTTTTTAGTTTGCTCAAGTGTTTTATTTTACTTATTTACCTCAGACGTTGTTACTGTACTATCGAGTTCATAGCACTGATAAAACATTTGACGTCAGTCATGCAGATGTCAAAAGCAACACTTATTGTTTTTCATTTATTTTCAAGCACTGAAAAATTTAAGCATTTTGCTTGAATTGATTCAATAAAAAAATTATTTTAGAAAGAAAAATAAAACCAATTGAAAATATATATTTTTTTTTCCTCACTGTCTGAAGTTAAATCAGACTAAATTTATATTGTTTTAGGTTATTGAGAGTTGCCAAAATTATTTATATTTACTAAATGCCAGAAAACTTGACGAGAATATTTTTTAAGAAATCTTTTTCTTACTTTCTTTGTATATATATATATATATATATATATATTTTTTTTTTTTTGCATTTAATTTGAGCAAGAATGTCTTTTACCAATGACTTGTTTGAGTTGTTTCGATATAATGAATATTTATTCATAATTTTTCAGTGACTTATTGATCGGTGTAAAGGAAATAAAATTAGTTTTTTCATTTTTTTGTTGTTAAATTTGTGTTTTGTTCTCGGACCAGTCAGGTTTATAGACATTTGAAAATGTAAAATCTTGTTATATTTTAGTTTATCTTGTCCCTGCTGTAGGATATAGAATAATACCACAAAACATAAACAAAAGTAACAAATGAAATCATATAATAGTGAATTGAAACTTTCTTTATTTTTAGTTCATTTGCATTGTTTCTTAGTCCAGTTTGGTGCTGGAAGAGTTTGAAAACTCACCTTTAAAATGCTTGAATTGTACTGTGTGAAAAGAGAAAAAAGTCCCTTTTTTTCCCTCCCCTTTGTTTACATTTGTTTCTTCTGGGTGGTGAACTGTACTTCCTGTTTCAGTGTGAAGCCGTGCAGCAGATGCTGGAGGATCTCGCGGCCCAGCGGGGGAACCTGCAGCCCCGCCTGGAGGTTCTGGAGCGGGACGTCATCCAGCTGAGCGACTGGGCCGCCGGTCTGAGTGAGAAACGGGATCAGCTCCATGGCAGCTTGACGTCGCTGAGAGACGCGGTGACGCAAATCGAAGAGCGAACCTCGGCCATCACAAAGGACTTCGCCAACAAGGTGTATTTGATTGTTTTGTTTTTTTCTCACAAATAAAAAATGTGAATGATTTTATTCATTTTTCCCAGTATTAACACAACTTTTTCCTAGTTTTAAAGAAGAATTGTCTTTTGAAGAGTTCTGTCCCAAAGTTGACCAGAACCCTCCTTTACATTGAATCAGTTTTTAATGTTTCTTATGAACTCTAGTCTGAAATATAAATCTTATGTGTTTTTAGGGTTGTATACACTGCAAAAACACAAAACCAAGTTTTTTTTTGGTTTACTTCTTAGTGCAAATATCTTGAAATAAGACGAAAATAAGCTACAAATAACTTTTCGTAAAAATAGAGGAGTTCGTTTTATGTAATTGATGTATCTGGGGAATTATTGTATCATTTATTGTGAGAAATTTCTTATTTGATTTTTGATATATCCCACAATAAATCCCTGTAATGTTAAAAAATCTGATTAAAAGTTGTTCTATTTTTTCCACAAAAGCATCAATAAATATCAGCAAATATGAAAGTATGATGAGCTGAAGTCTCCATATGCAGTTTAGTGATATAAACTTGTTTGTGGTGCTCTAAATTCTGTCATGCAGTTAATACTTTTTTTAATTAGCATTTTTATCATAATCACAATAGTACTCCATAATATTGTGTTAAAATTCTAACTCCACATCATTAATACTGATGAAATTTCATTTGAAATAAAAACATTTTCCTGTGTGATAAGTGAAATAATCTGCCAGGAGAACTAGAACTTTTTTTTTACAATATTAAGGAATTATTGAAGTATACTGTTATCTTGCTGAAAAGCGAATTGTAAGTTAGTTTTGTCTGTTTTCAAGTGCACAAAATGTTTACACTAGAAACTAAGCAAAAATACTTGGTATCATTTTGTGCTTTTGCAGTGTATCTCTTAATTCCTCTAGTTTTTCCTGTATTTATTTTCTTGTTAACGCCTAATTGGTGGAACTGTGCGTATATTTTCCGGTGCTGGTTCTGCAGGTTTCCTCAGTCAGGACGGACGTGCGTCGGATGGACGGTCTGCGGTCCGAGTTGGACTCCGTGTTGTCGCAGGTTGGAGATCTGGAGGACAAAGCCAGTCAGGTGGAGCGCAGCATGATCAAACGCATCGGAGACGTCCTGGGCAGCAGCGTCGACCGAGTTTCCAATCTCCGATCTGCATCCGAACGCAACACCAAGGCCATCGACCAGCTCCGCAAGCGAATCCCTGAGCTGGTCGCCGTGGATGACCAGATATCAGCTCGCCTGCGGGAGCTGGAGAGCGGCCGCGCTCGCCTCGTACGGACGCTGACGTTCGCCGCAGACCTCAAACCGAAGGTGGCGTCCATTAAACGAGACTTCGGAGCGTTTGAGCCGCAGGTGTCCGACTTGACGCTCAGGATAGGACGACTGGCGGAGGATCTGTCAGAAAGAGAGCGCGAGATCGCTGAACTCCGACAGACTTTGCTGAACCTCACAGCAGTGGAGGGAGATTTAAGTGTTACGACTAAACAGGTCAGTGCGATAGCTGAGTTATCTGACATCGGAGAGATGCAAAACCTAAAATAGTTATGTATTTTATCTGATGATCACCTGTCAAACTACTGCAATAAACATTTTTAAGAAAACAAATCTAAACTAGCGTGCTTCGCTAGTTTAGAAGCTCGTTTCTCCTGCATCTGATTGAACAGTAAGAAGAAAGACGTTCATCAAAAACATTTCACATTATATTTCTATTCTTTCAAATTGCAAAAACAACCTACCTGATAATCCAACACCAGCAAATAATGACCGCTAGCTATTGATTTGTTCAGAAAATCCTCACTTTGGGTTTATAAAATCTGATTAAAATGGGAAAAACTGGAATTCAGAAAAATTCAAATGGGAAAATTTGTAATTTGGAAATTGCAATCACATTTGTCTATCAGCTTAAGACTGAAAGCTTTTGCTCACGCTTTGTCAGACTGGATTGAAATGGCCCCAGGACTTTAAATTAGACTGGAGTTTGACTGGGACAAATTTGAGATGTGAATATTTTGTTGAACTAAACCAATCAACTGTAGTTCTGGTCGTGCATTTTGGGTCGTCATCCTGCAGGACAGTGACTTACAGAAGCATCCCACAGCTTGATGCTGCACGTCACATCCTTTCTTAGTTTTCATTTAAGCAGACAATTATGCAACAATTAATTTTGTTGGTTAAAATACACAAAATTTTGTGGCTGTAAAATGTAACTAAAAATAGTTACAATGTAAGAAGGTGTGGTGAGCAGCAAAACTTAAGACATAATTTTATAAATTTCACACCCTTAAAATAAAAATTCACGGCTTCAGGTCAAACATTTGTTTTTTTTATTCTTCTAAAACAAACAAAGGAGTGCTTAAAATCGCAATTGGAGGTTTAAAAAAGTAAAAGAAAAGAAAACTACAGTGCAGAATGAGTGTAGATTTGAACTTCACAGATCAGGATTTTCTCACTCTTTTTTTATTTTGTTCTAACAAGAAGTGCAGCATCAAGACATCAGATTCCAGCTCCAGAAAGCAGATCTTCATAACAGTAACTTGGAGTTTTGTCTCCTGTTTTGGCATCCTGATGCGGCGTTGCATGACTAGTAGTCTGTGTGTTTTTCCCCCCCTCATCCTGAAAGCCCTTGAACGCCTCATGTGGTCTACATCCTGTCCTCCAAAGCGGTCAGTCTCTTCTCCAGATCCTCCAGGCCGCTTTGTCCTTCATCTCGTTGACCTTCTGCTAAACCAGCGAGCGCCTGCGTCGTCTCCTGCATCGCCTCTTGCAGGGTGTGAATGGCCTGGTTTTGGCTTTCTATCGTGTCTGCTTTGCTTTTCACTTCTTCCACTGCAGTTTTTAAGCTCTCCAGCTCCGCCCGTAGGAAGGTGGAGCCCTCTGCAGGTGGCTGAGTCTGATCCAGCGCCTCCATTTGGGTTTTTATTTCCTCCAGCTCCTGCTTCAGGTCCGTTCTTACTCTCTCCACCGCCGCCCCCTGTGCAGATAAGCTGCTTTCATGTCCGTCGTATTTAGCGAGCAGCGACTCCACCTTGCTGCTAATGTCAGACAGCAATGCAGTCAGTGATTCCCCGCCTTCCTCTGATGATTGAACCCTGACCTCTAGATCATCAGATCTTTTCTGAGCCTGAGCCGCCGCCGTGTTCACTTTCTCCTCCACGGTGCGGACGGCGTTGGAGACCTGCTCCAGGCCGCTCTGCAGGGTGGCGGTTTGGTCCTCCAGGGCCTGAACCCCGGCCTCCGCCGCAGACAGGGCCTGCCTCAGGCTGCCGGCGGTGTCTTGCATCACCGACCTCACCGATTCGACCTCCTGGGACAGAGAGGCGACCTCCTTGTTGCGCGTCTGGAGCTCTTCCCTCACTGCGCCGATCTGGTCTCTGAGGGAACTAGAGGCTGCGTCCGCTGCCTGTTTGGCCGTTTTAATCTCGGCGACAACTTCAACGATTGCGGACAGCTCCTGTTTGACGAGCGCGGGGTCCGCGGTGTCGCCCAGGCGGGCTTTGAGGTCGGCCAGCTGACGCTGCGCTTCGCCCTGACCCTCGGCGAACTCGGCCACGCTGGCGGAGATGGACTGGCTCACCTCGGCCAGACGTTCCTCCACCGTTTTCTCCAGAGAGGAGAAGTCCTTCTCCCGGGCCTCCTTGACCTCCCTGACGCCCTCCGCCAGGTCCCTGAGGAGGTTGTTCTGCAGCTTCTGGAGCGCCTCCTCCACCCTCCTGGTCTCCACCTCGGCTCGCTTCATGCGGCTCACAGCCGCCTCCAGCTCCACCCGCGTGATGCCCAGCGACGACTCCAGTCCGTCCACGTTGCTTCGCAGGGACTCCACCTTGACGAGACGCGGGAACAGTCGATGAGTAATCAGTTAATCGGAGAAGAAATTGGCTCATTCTGGTAAAAACCATCTGCTTGTCCTACGCCAGCGGTGTCCAAACCTTTGGGCATGCGGGCCAAAAAACGTCAAGTTGAAAAATTTTAATACCAAAAACTATTTTATTTTATTTCTTTACCTGTTAAACAAACAATACACTAAACACACAATATTTTAATGAGATGAGCAGATCTCTGAAGACAAGGGATTTGTAAATTATAGACTTAACACCAAAAACAGGTCCTGCAGGTTTGCTAGATTAAAAAAACTCTAAATTTTCACCTTTTTCTGGAATTTTTTTTGTCTTTTTAGTAACAAGAACAGAATATTACTCTCTTTCTTAATTTTGACAAGATGGCTAAGGGTTTTAGTTAAACCCACTGGATATGTTTTGTATTATTTTACTATTAAAATAAAATAAATTCAAAGCAAAAACCTTTGCGTTGCACTTTATCTGGCATCAGTGAAAACTGTTCTTAAATCTGCATCAACTTCATTCAATATTTGGAGGTGTGGCCAACACAACTTCTTCTGCTGCCATTGCTAAAACTACTGGCAGAAAATCGGCCTAGTTGAAGTTTCTACCGGAGGAATCCAAGTCAATAGAAGAAATCGCAGACTGAGCTGTTGAAGTGAGATTAGAATCTAGCAGAAGGAAAGCTGAGGCTCGTCTACCCAAATACATTAAACGATGCAAATAATTAAGTTCCCTTTTTGAATAAGGAAATAAACATTTCATTGCCTAATATGCAGCAACAAAGCATTGTTTTTTTAATCTTAAATGCAAAATGCATGTGAATTACTTTTGAGAATTGCACTTTCAAAAAATTGCCTTTTTATCAGTACATACTACAGTTAGCGATTAATCGTTTCAGCTCTAATATTAACTCTTGTTCAGTAGATTAACTGAATTGTTAAGACTCCACCATCCTCATCCACTTTTGAGTGTTTTTTGCTGAAGAAAGCCAGACTTGGCCTCATCTTTTTGTTACTAATCTCGCACTTTTTTGTGAATATCAGCGTTTGTAGAGGTGAGTTTTTTTTGTGATTCATATATTTTGTTTATCTTTGGCACATAATGACATTTTTAAAGATTTGCTATCGAACTACATTCTGTAAACTGATCTTATGACCTTGTCTTTCTGTCGTGTTTGACGTCACCGTGGAGATTAGAAAATGAGTATTTTGAGTTCTGCAGGGTAAAAAATGTAGAGGCAGGAGACTTGAGCGTGGAAAAAGTGGTCTAGTCAAAGTCCAGACCTAACACCAAATGCTCTTTAAAGATGTCCTCCAACAAATCTGAGCTTCAGCTGCTGCAATTTCAGCAAAACGTTAAAAGACCAGCAAATGTAACAAAAATATAGCTCTACAAAAAAGAAGCCATGCTTTTTAGATTATTTGTGAATAAAAATAATAAAATAAAGTGCTTTAGCATATTTTTTTTTAACAGAGGATGTTTTAGTTCACATTCACACACTCTGAGACAAAGGGTTGGGTGTCTCTTGGTTTTGCCACTTGAGACTGAAGTAATTAATCTCATTTTAATAAATCCTGTTCAGATTTAAATTCAGCGGCAGATTATTAAAACATCGAGTGAAGTTGTAATTACAGAGTTTTAAACTGGTTTTCATTCAAAACTAATTAGAATTCAGCAGCGAGTTTGATCTTTATAGTTGCCTCCAACCTTAGATACACAAACCCATCTAAACGCAATAACGTAACGTTTCAGTCATGTTTAATCGATTCTCTTATTTTTTTTAACTCACCTGTTGAAGAACGTTCTCCATTTTGGTACCCAGCTCCGCGCCTCTCCGTGCGCTCTCCTTGTGCTCTGCGTGGATCTGACGGACTTCCTCCACGACTTGTTGTAAATAAAAAGCTGCAAATCCCGCAGCCCCTATCATTGCGGCGTAAAACACCGTGTTTACCAGAAGACCGAGGCAGCTGCCTGAGCGGGGCCCCTGAGGCCCGGGGCCACTCACCCCGTTGGTGGCGCCTCCGCTCTTCTGGCTTTTCTTGGACGCATCGTCCTGGCTTGGCGCTGCGCTCTTCTCGCTGTTCTTTGGTCGGTTTTTTGTCGTCATCTTGTCAGCCGGAGGTTCGGTCCAAATGAGTGCGAGAGGAAGGAGGTTGCGCTGCTTGTGCCGTCGTGGATGGAGAGGGTTCCCAGTTCAGCCCCACTGTGGAGCAGCAGCGTATCAGGGAGCGCGGCGTGTCTTTCCACGGGGCTTTTCAGTGTCGAGGTATGCGGATGGGGGCTGTCCTATGTATCCAAAAAACAACTCTGCGTGGGTCTGGGTAAATGTCCTAAACCCACCAGCAATTCGCGAAACAGTGAATGGCTTGTGACGTTTTAAAACACCAGTGAGGCGTTAGTTTTGCAGGATTTTATCTTTTCTTTGGCGCCTTTTGTAACTTTTTAACTTGTCAAAACTTGTTAGATTTCAAAAGTTGCACTTTTCACTCCAGAAAGCAACCGCTTCTTCCAACCACGCTTGAAGTCCCCTGTTATACACGCGTTATTACTTCTGCATGATCATGCTTGACTGATGTAAACTTGGTGCAAACGGTTGAGAGCAGCGCAGGGAGGAGCGCCCCACTTTCCTCCACCATGCTCCTCCTTTCATACGTGGCAGCTGCGGTCTGCATGCGGCCACATCCCATAATTACATATCTGTTCTGAAACGTGCATATCTGAAAACCCAGAACGTCAATGCTCTTGACTAAAATGTTAAAAGTTGATGCAATGGTTTCCAGTTTGCCTTTATGGAAATTTACACATATTTTTCTTAATACTGACTGTTAAACATGACAATAAACTTTTAATTTCTTTGTAATATTTGTAATTTTATTTTACAACAAAGCTCCATTCTGGGAATAATTAGTCGCAATGATGAATGTGTTAATTTAAGTATACTTTTCACCACCAGGTGGCACTAAAGTAGCGTTTAAGTCTGAGCCAGACGTCTTTTCTGTTATTTTTAAATTGTTTTATTAACTTTTTACCACTTTATTACAGTGTTTCATATTACTTAAGTTGTTCGAAGTCATTGTGATTATTTTCTACTGTGATTTTCTTAGAATTATTTTGCATTTTATTATCTTGAACCTACTTTGCAGAAAAATCCAACCGCCAAATTGAAATTTTCTGTCTTTTTCCAGATATATTTATTGGTGTTCATGTATTTCAGAATGTAATAAATGTAATCTAACCAGCTTCCTTGTTGCTAAAGAAGAAGGTATCCACCAGCATCACCATGTTTCATCATGATGGGTGATGTGTTCAGGGTAATGTGCACACAAAGCATTTTGCATTTTGTAAGTTAAAAAAATTAATTACATTTGGATTTATCTCCCATAGTGTTTTGCTGTGTCAAACTGCACTTCTCTGACTCTTTATTTTTAAATTAACTTGCCACAATACCATAAAATATGTGTAAATTACACGACTAAAAGTTGACCTTTTAATAGACTTTGAAAATGTGTTTGCTATTGTGAAAAACTCAATTTTTAAAAGATGGATTGTTTGATCAGTAATGAGAAGTTCAAAATGATTGCTTCATTACTTAACCTGCCTGCTGGTGTTTACGATTGAATACGTTTACTAATGTTCTCCAACATCAAACCTCTGATACCTTCATAGAACCGCTGTGTTTATAATGACATTAATAAACCCAAAGGTAGATTCTGTTTACTAATTGGGTGTCTTATGAAGGTAAAATAGATTGTTTTTAAGGTATTTAATTTGTGCCTGTCACATTAAAGATTGTGGCCGGAAATTTAACAAAAATAGAGGCACGTTAGAGAAAACTTACACTGCGAATGCTGCTGTTTCCGAGCGGACCTTGAAGGCAGCAGCTGTCTCCGCCCGGTGGGCGCTGTGGCAGCGGCCAGCCGCAGTTCCCCGGATGCTGTAAGACCAGGTGCACTCTTTATGACACTGCAGAGACCTGCACCGTCCCCGAACCTCATCAGGACACCCGGTAATGCTTTGTCCTCTTGCCGGGGCTGCCTCTCGGACGTCTGAAATGTCATTTACCCGGCGGCCTCCACCCTCCCTCAGAGAATAAAGCGATGGGACGGCGGTGAAATGAAGACCGACACCGGGAGAAGAATTTGAGCTGCTTGTTTATAGCTCGAGTGGAGGTGGGGAAGCTAGCAGTTAGGCTGGCCAGAAAGCTCGTACCCGGCGACGGCGGCTCAAATATCGGATTAGCTCAACCATGGCTGGGCTCATCAAGAAGCAGATCTTGAAGCATCTCTCCAGGTGGGTGTTTAGTGGAGGTTAGCAACAGAGTTGTAGATTCAGCTGTCAGGTTGCCATAAACTGGCTTCTAACACATTATTGCTGTTATTTTGGGAACAAATTCAGCTCAACGTGGGATGTTGTTACTTACAATGTGCCTGTCAGACAGTGCGCGGGGTTTAGAGACTGAGAGAGACGTTAGCTAAAGGGTTAGCTCCTTAGCTAGCTCTCCTTTGCTAAAGCAGGTTGAACGGGCTGTGAGTGAATCAACAATCTCAGCTTTCACATGCTGTCACATTATTTCCAGGGTGGCGCAGTTAAGAAACAACTTGACGTATTTTTAATACATTTTCGCACGTTGTAAACGGTTTAGATTAAATTTTCGCGGTTAACTATAAGTCCATTTCCCTGGACAGTCGGTTGAATTAAATGAACAGAAACACAAATTGAGAGACGGGGGAAAAATCACACATAAAGCAAATAAATAATTTAAGTTTGATATAGTTTCATATCAGGAAGGTAGACATGATTCAGTGAGTCGTTAAGATCCCCTCACTGTCTTCTGCAGGGCTCTCAACACCCACCCATTCACAGCCGTGTTGATTTTATTATATATATAATAAATAATAAAAAATATCTATTCTATTTTTATTATAATACTAAATATTTTATTATATTTCACGAATATAATAAAATCACAGAATACTCTAATTTATTATTACTAATAATTTGCTTATTTTGACATTGGATTAAGCAAGTCCTATAAGGATCTTTGTATTATCATTATTATTGCTATTCAGTTACAGTTTTCTTAATATGATAGATATAAAGAAAAACAAAACGAATATCTTAAAACCATAAACTTTATTTTAAAATATATAATTTCCCCATTAATTGCAAAGGTTTTTATGCCTTTAACATTATTTTTATGTGTGTTACTTTGTACCTAAAGTTAAATGAATCTTAATTTTTCCTCAGAAGCTAATAAATGGCAGTAGAAGGGTGGATTTGAGTTATTTATAGATTGTATGTCCTGCTGTTATGAGTAGCATTCGGCTCCACAGAGCTTTCCATGAATTATTTATTTTTTCCACCGTCTCTCGAGGGACTTTCAATGCTTCCCTGTTTTGTTCCTGGGAAACCTTGAAGCATGCAGGAAACAGAATTTATAAACATTTTATTTGAAATGAATTTTAAGTGGATGTAATTTATCTTTGGGGTCTGTTGAGTGTTTAAAAACTGAAGCAGCTCGATGGTAGTGTCAGAAACGACTCTCTAGCTCAGGGAGTTGGACTTTGACACCGAATTTCATCAGCATGCTGCTTTGTCCTTCACACACCTAAAGCCAGAGGCAGCACTTGTCCTCCTCTGTCCTCGTGTACTTGTGTGTATCGACAGTGAGTAAGTGTGTTTTTGTGTGACTGTGCGTGCCCTCAGCAGCGTCAGCAGGAAATGACTGGAGGAGTAGCGATGTCGTTCAGCTTTTAGGCTGTTTGCGTCGGCCTTATTGGTCGGTTGCAGAGCAGACGCTGACCTCTCTCCCGGGCAGCCAATCCGGCGCCTGTCCTGTGGAGTGACATCACAGAAACGGTGATGCTGTCAGAATGGCAAAGCACCATTACCTCATTTACTCCTCTTTGAGGGTTCAGCGATTGTTGTATACTACGCGCCAGCATGTTTCTTCACCTGCATCACTCAGGAACAGTTTGTTCTCGAGCAGCTTATTTATACCCACCATAGGTGTGCTTACACAGCTACAGGTTATGGAGGAGGTGTCAAAATCTAAGCTCAACCTTCACACCTATGTGTGGCAGAGGACATCTGCCTTTCTGATTCTCCTCAGGTTTGCATCAGATTCAGAGTAGCGTCACAAGTGAGCCTCCCTGTGCTAGAGGTTAATCAATAAAGGTTTTCATAGAAGGATATGTCCAGGTAGCTCCTAGGGGAGACTTGAGACTAACTGTGTGTTTTGTGTGCAAAAGAGATCCGGGTTTGTGAATCGACTCAGAAGTCTGGCTACTGGCCAGATTCTGTTACACAGACACAAACAGCACACCCCTCACTGAATGGCACCTCTAGGGAAGATGTGTGACAATGCTTCATGATGAATAATCTAATAGTCACTTCATACTCAGAAATGTAGAGAAATCCAGTCAATTTCTCACAGAGGGATTTTGTTCCCACTTAAATTATAATCTATTGTTAGGAATGCAAACAAGCAATTTAATTTATTCTTTACCCCTCCAGGGGGTCTTTTGTGGGCTCTAGTGTTCCTTATATGACAGTAGGCTGACAGGAAACGGGGAAGGAGAGGGGGGAAGACATGCGGCAAATGTCGTCGGGTCCGGGAGTCGAACCCGCGACGGCCGCGTCGAGGACTCAAGGCCTCCAAATACGGGTCGCGCTAACCGCTACGCCACCATGGCACGCCCCTAGTAAACAAGCAATTTAAGATTAATTGTCAATGTATATTAACCATTTAGTGTTGCAGTTTGGCTGCCATCCCTCAGAGGGCGCCACTGGTCATCCTGAAACGGAGGTGTTGATACAGAAATAAAGATGGCGGAGCTATCCCAGTCCGATAAAGAGAAACTATGGGATGCAAAATGCACTTTATTTGGTTCTGTTGTGAAATATAAGCACTCGACAAGCTCCTTAAATTTCAGTGTTTTTTTTGTTTTTTTTAAATCCAGCATATTCTGAAAAATTTAGCCCTTTACGTTATGGAAACAGTCAATCTACTTCATACAAGAGAAAACTCAGGTTTTTAAGAAAATGACCACTTATCAATTAATTGTTAATTGATCAACAAGATTAGTCAACTTTAGATTTACTCTTTAATCAATAACTTGTCTCTAATTGCTATAAATCTTGCTGCAAACATTTATTTGCACACCAAGCAATTGCTGTATAATAAATGTAATTAAAGCTTTTATGAATTTTATTTAATTGGTCTGTGACCAAATATTTCCAGTGCACAAATTTTTGTTTAGTGTTATTGCTAACTTTGAAAATGTTTATTCCACTTAAAGTTAATAGTCATATTACTTTAATAAAATATGCTGGTTAAGGTTTATGACCGAGGAGGTAGCGCTTTTATTAAATATCTAAACAAGTCCTCCTTTTTTATATCATACTCAATGCCGTCTTTGTTGCATTTATATGAAGTAATAATCCTGACATTGATGAGTCAAGATGATCCCACCCTAGGCCTGTCGCGATAAACGATAAATCGATTAATCGTACGATAAATTAAAACTATCGACGTCATTTCAATTATCGGCATTATCGTTTCTTCCGGCCTTTTTCTCTTTCTGTTGATGACACCGAATGAAAAAAGGCTCAACTCCGGTGCTCTCCACTGACCCTCCCTTCCTCATTTCCTCAGTGTAAAGCCCAGCGCACACGACACGATCTTAGAGCTGTCTGCCGATTGTCGGCCCATTTTCAAAACCTGACAGACCACACATTAGCCGACAGAAATCCTAGGTATAACGGTTCGATCGGGTTCGTTCCTGCCGTGTGGTGTCCAACAATGGGCACAAAATAATGGCTACAAGTCCAGTGAACTAATTTTAAAACCAGGTATTAATCAATGCTTTACTACAATCTACCTGCAATGCACGTGGCTAGTGTCATCATAAAGTCCTGAATGAATGAAAATCATTATAACCTGTTTACGTCACGTTAACGAAGTACAGCTGAAAAGTTACCGGGTTTATCAACTGCGGTAGCAATTTCGCTCCAACTCCTCCTCTTGTCATTTCTATATTCTTTGCATGTTGAATAAACATTAATGTTGTTTCCACATATCATCTCCAATGTCCGCTGGACTTCGTTGTGTCCTGTCAGCTGTTTGGGATTCCCCGATGTAATTTCCCCTCAGAAAACACGGAGGAGAATCTGCGCTTTCTGATTGGCTACCTGTCACATTCAACAGGCTGCGTTAAAGCTCTTTTCCGTCCCTGGAGGATTGGTTTCACCGTGAAAAATGGCTCCATTGTTGCTGCTGTGTTTGTCATCGTGAGCTCATTTTTTTCATCCTGCAGTAAGCTGTGTGATGATGATGCAAAGCAGCGATGAGCTCCGCTACGCTCAGTGTGGTGGGAAAGCTATTACTGCATGAGTCATGACTGAGTGTGGGGCAGTGGGTGTCTAATCAGCACAGCTCTGTGAAGCCCTTGTAGGGGTGTGTGTGTGTATGTAGGCTCTGTGTTAGGAATGTGTGTGTATTCTACGTTTGGCCAGGATTCCTGCAGACTTTGGCATCCAGCTGCTGTGTAACCAGGGTTTAGCTTCTTCTAGGTGAGACCTGCAGCTTTGTTGAAATGGTTGTAAATATTGGCCATTGTTGGGTTTTTAATTTCTGCTTTGGGATCCTGACTTCAGGTAGCTTTGAACTCTAAAAACCAGGAGACGTGACGTTTTAGAGCAAAACAGGAAGTTATTCAAAGTGAATTCAAAATGAGGTCAGCCCTAGGGAAAATGTAACTAAAATGATTCAACCCTAACAGTTAATTGGGTTCATCAGCAAAAATATACAAGTTAACAGCTGTTTGCAATTTCAATAGCTCAACAAAACTAACATTACATGTAGTTTCTCTTAGGGATGCATGATTTATCTTTTCCACTTCCGATATGTGAGGATTAGTATCAGCCTATACCAACTGATCTGATTCAGCAAAACAGCTGAATTGATGTAAAACATTTTTCTTTTTTTTAACAGTCATAAATGTACTAAACTACAAATTTCTTTGATACCTGCACCAGTACAGCATTTAAATACGCCTCTAGCTTCATAATATATTGGAGTCAGTGTAATTAGGAGTACAACAGCAGCGTTTACCCCAGTGTATTATAAGCCTGGCGGGGCACCAGGCTTTACTTGTGCCCCACAGCATTGCTTATTTATTGAAGTTTTTTTTTTAAAATGGCATTTTTTAAGACTTTCCACTTTATAGTTGGTGTTCAGATATTAATCTTCCAATAACATGTAATTATAGAGTGATATTTTTAAATTTCCAGTTTATTTTAAACATTTTTTTAACTCAAAAACGCAGCGGACTGCTGGATGAATGACTCCCCGAGCGTCACAACCACCGGGTTTAGTAAGTTTTCTGGGGGAAACCTTGCACAGCCAATGTAAAATAAATGGTAAAGAAACTAAAAGTGACAAAAAGGAACAAACCTTCAGAAAGTGCAATTAGGAATTTGAACTATAAATAAATATATATCAGGACTGATGTATCTAGTTTCCCTTAATTAAATACTTCTGCTTATTTATCCAGCGGTGAGCAAATTATGAACTTTTAGGATAGAGTTCACAGCCTTTAACAGCTCAGGTATTTGAGGTGCTCTATTTCTAGCACATCTTATGCAACTAATGAAGCTCTTAATTGTTTACATCAGTTCTGTGCCAGTGAGACCTCACCTGGTTTGCAAATCTCTGCTCTTCATTAAAATATTATTTAGAAGTTGGAATAACACTGCAACGATCATTAAATGTATTCACTCTGCCTTCTTTTAATTAAAATAAATAAGCACAGTAGGGTGTGTGCTTTTCTTTTTTTTATCAGTCACTCACTCCATCATTTCTCATCTTTAGTGATGTTTGTATTTCAATCATATTTGTCTAGATTTCAGCCTAATGTCTGACATCTACATAGACTACCAGGAACCGTGTCCAGAGCAGTAAATCAAACAATCAACATACAAAAAGAGAAGATCCATACGATGCATTTCTAGGTAATAAATAGGTTATTTTATTAAATAAATTTAGAAGGAATGAGGATTTAAAATGTGAATTGGCAACATACCAGAAAAATAATGTATTACTTAGAGCAGGCTTAAATCTGAACTCTTGTGTTTTTTTATTTTTTATTTTTATGGTTAATCACATCCTCCTTGCTATAATATAGATAACACAGTCTGCGAGCTCCTAAGAGCGATTTGTTCTTTCACAAACGCAGTCTGCGCCTGGTTCTTCACTTCTGCTCACTTAGAGCCATGGAAATGGTTGCAACCCCTGAATTCAGTCATTTGGAAGAAAGACACAAGCCTTCTTGGGAATACTTTATACACATTCATGGAAAAATAATAACCTAAATAAATGCAAGAGCCTCTTTGTTCAGTGTTGTTTTCTTTCTCTTTTATCCCTCGGTAAACTTTGCCTGATTAAAATTCTCACGCCTTTACAGCAGAGCAATGCCCTGTGGATATTTGTTGTTGCACACGCCGTCTCTCCTGTTTGTCTTTTTATATATTTCACAATTTAGGCCGCCTCCGTCTGGGTGGATAAAATAAGCTGGCTGTTGTCTGACTCACTCTGGTCATTTTTCCTTAAGGCCAGACTCCTGCTGGCATCGCTGTCATCAGGCTGCACCACAAATTCATCATCAGGGTTACGCAGAAAAGCTGTTTCCATTTTGCAAATCCACAGACGTTTGCACACAGTTTGGTGTGCCAGAAAGTCTTCAGTGTGTAATTAAGAGAAAAGATACATTCTCATAGTTGTAGACATGTTTCCGTTTAATTTAGCAAAACTACAAACCATAAGAGGAACTGGTTTGATAGCTGAAGATGTCTTTAATATGTATTTAATTGATGAGGTTAAAAATTGAACATAAATGCTCAAATAAGAGACTTGGGTTACATTTTTGCAAAGCTGGTTCTGATTTTTCTGTAAGGACTATAGCATTTATATTTCAGGCACCAGATTGATGGTAAAAAATCTAAACTTTGAGTCTTTTTCACTCACTAACAACCTCCACTCTGAATTTATGAGTGTCACCTGGAATGGTGCATTCACTAATGGGAGAAATTATTGGATTTTTTAGACTCTTACTGGCCAGTGAAGCAGAAAATTATCTCAGCTCAGCTACTAGCCTGTTTCTATTGGCTCTCTGGTGAAAACTTTGTGTGGTTTATTGTGTTAAAATTGATTTAGGAGTGCCCTGCGACAGACTGGCGACCTGTCCAGGGTGTACCCCGCCTCTCGCCCGGAACGTAGCTGGAGATGGGCACCAGCAACCCTCCCGACCCCATTAGGGCCAAGGGTGAACAGAAAATGGATGGATGGATGGATTGATTTAAGAGAAGAATTTTATAATTTTTTCTCTTAATAAAGAATTAATAAAATTTTTTATTACTTCACCAAAATGTGCACCAAAAAATTGGTGCATTTAAAAAAAAAAAATCTACAACCTTTTGGGACAAAAGACCTTTAAGTTGATCTTTATGTCAAAGGAAAAAGTACTTTTGGAAAGTTGTGCTCTTTAACCTTCAAATGGGACTAATGCAAGTTTGGATATTACTGTTGAGTCGTTAATATTTCATTTAAGCGGTGGAAAACTACTCGCTCTCCACAGTGGTCTCCTATAACCTTTTTACGAACCTGGTTTTGGTCTGATGAGCGCAGACTTGCTGGCTGGGATAATGGCTGAAGTGCATTGAGACGAAAAGGACGGGAAATATGACTATACTCAAACTGTTGTATTGGGAAAAAGGTCCGCAGGTGTGATTTTTCTTTAGTTTTAACTCTAATAGTACTGATGGCAATGCTGCTGATTGCAAACATTTAGCAAAATTACAGTATTGATTTATTTATGGAGTTGAAGCAGGAGGTGACCAATGAGAGGCTGAGAAGCCAGATAAGGAGCGAGAGGGTAAGCCAAACTAGCTGCTTGATACTTGATCAGCTGCTTAAATGAATATTTCACTCATCACATGGTGGAGAGGCTCCCATAGCATCATCCTCAGAGACAAACTTAACGTGCCTTTCTCTGAGAATCCACATTTTGCTTTTTAAGGGCCTGTTTTAACTTGTTCTGCTGTGTCGGGGATTTGTTTATGACCCTACAGCTGAATAATTTACCTGGATTCCAACACAGTCAGGAGATTATGTTGAGTGGAAAACAACCCTAACTTGACTGAATCAGCTTGTTGAATCAAAAGGCTGTTCAGTGGAAGGTTTCTTCTGTTCTGCTGCTAATGAACCTCCTCATTATGTCTCCTGCTGGATGTAGCTTCTATCTGTCTACCTGAATCCAATTGCTTACTGGTGTTTGGTTTGCACATCTTTTGTTTGGAATTTGGTTCAAGTCTTATTCTTTTGGTTCTATGTACCTTTTGATATGGGTTTTTATATTTATTTGTATCATAACGTCAATGTCTGATTTGGAAAAATAACTAGCCAAATTCAGAATTCCTTGTTCATTAAGCTTCGTCATCACCTTGTTGTATTCAGCCCTCTGCTGGACTATAATGTTTGGTAATTTAGAGATTCTGGTTCCAATAGGTCACATGTGTCAAACTTAAGGTCCGTGGGCCAAATCCAGCCCGCCATAGCTTTGTATGTGGCCCTCTAGATTCTAGACTAAACACTAAATGTGCTTATCAATGAACTCAATGTAGTTTTTATGTTTACTGCCAAATTATATCAATCAGTCCCTCCAAATTCACACAAAATCAACAAATCCCAACACTTTTTTGCGCTAATTCATACTTGGGAGTTTATTGGAGATTTTTTTCAATAATTGTCAAAAACTTTACTTGTACTAAACAGCTGCCTCAGCCTTAATTGATGTCAGATTATAATCCATCATCTATACAGCGAGTAATAAAAAGTCGTATTTACTGCACAAATATCGCAAATATTTCCAAATTAGATTTTTATTGCAAACAATCACAAAAAGTATCACAAAATCTTGAAGATGTTCAGTAATATTATTTAACTTTAGGAATTCATTGATATTTTAACATTTTGTGAACATGTTTTATGAACGCATTCAGGCACAACCGGCCCTTTAAGAGCATTCATGGTCTTTATTTGGCCCAAAACTAAAAGGAGTTTGACTCCCCTGCAGTATTTTAACTATCCATCATGTGCTTCTTGAATAATTGGCTCCAGATCGAGTCATTCATGCACTATTGCAGGGGTGCCCAAAGTCGGTCCTCGAGGCCTGGCATCCTATAGTTCTCTCCCTCATAGTACCAACAACATTTCCAGCATGTCAATGTTCTTCGTAGGCCTTCTAACAAGCCATCGTTTGATTCAGGTGCGTTAAACCAGGGAGAGAACTAAAACATGCAGGATGTCGGCCCTTGAGGACTGACTTTGGGGACCCCTGCACTATTGGCTTGGGATGACAAAGTTTCACAGCAGCTACATGTAAAACACCAAAGATTTAGCAAAAAACCTCAGATAGGAATCCAGTTCTTTGCTTTCTGTGGGATCAGCCTGACAAGTTTTTCTGTCTGTTAGCAGCCATCTTGGAGCTAGCTACCTAACGCATGCTTTCTGCAATCACTTAAACTGTTAACTGGTGTCTTTCAATGCTAATTCAAGCAACTATGACAACCATAAACTTCTCAATCTCCTAATTTCTAGTAGATAACATGAACTCCTGAATTGAGCCATGAGCTCATGTGTTAAGCTAGCTAGGAGCTTAGTGTTCAACCCGAGGCTATTGGGTGAGTTGCTAGGATTGCCTAGCAAGTTGTCGACTTTAGAAAGATTTAGTGTAATGTGATCAAATATAATGGAGTTACGGCACATTACTGGTCTAATCCTTAAAGCCATCCACTCCAAGTCCTGATGCTACAATCCCACATGGAAAATTTATGGTTTGTTACCAACTTCACCTCAAAATCCAACCTGACTACCATTAAAAACAGTTTAGTTTATATCTCATCAAATCAGACACCTAGTAGTACTAGATAACCCTTGTTGCAGTGAAGCTGTTTGAATGTATCAAAATCATTGTTGGTGAATTGAGTTCCTTATAGCCTGAACAACTAGAAACCCATTTAATTGGTTTTCTAACCTCCAACCGAACTGGGGCGAATATTTTTGCCAATTTGATCCAGAGATCTTCTTACAACTAGCAATTTAATTTCTGTTTATTACCAGTTACCAACAAAGGTTTTTATTTACAGTCAAAGTATGAGCTTTGATCCTGTCAGTGGGCAGCTTTAGTCTGATTGTGTGTGAAAGATTCGCTAACTAGCAAGCTTAGTGTTGCCTCAATTATTGGTGTTGTGCTCTTTCTTGTGTTAAAGTATAATTTTTATTACTTTTGTGGTGCAGAAAACAACAATTTATATCTGCTTTGCTGTTTGATGACCAAACAAGGTTGTCAAACATTGTCAGTTTGTACTGTAGTAGCAGATGGTGAGATTGGTAAATCATTTCATTAGATTGAGCTGCAGAGATTAGTGGGTCAATAAGACCTTTAGTATCAGACCACTCTGGTAACTATTAACTAATGGTGTGGGTGGAAACACTCAGGTCATAGGCATCCCGGTTGTGTGTTTAAATGTATGAAAGAGACCAATATTTGCTCACAGATCTTAACCTGGAACATTTTTTATTAGCCTGTCTTTATTATGTGGGTGCAGAAGCCACATTGTTTATGTAATTTGTGTAAAAAGCCATTTTTAAATGGTAGTTTGAATTTATTTAGATAAAAAAGTAATCCAAAACAGACTGGTCCCACGTGGAGGAAGTAATTGCCTTTTATACCCAGACTGTCACCTTTGACCTCAATAAAGTATTGGTGTTTATAACAGCTTGAATTGGGTCTTTTCCATTTCAGTGGCCCATTGCTCCAATTTGAGGGTTTTTGAGCATAATTTACCTGTTTAATGTCTCAATCAGATTTAAGTTTTGACTTTGACTAGCCCACCCAGAACCTTTGTCTAGACTGACTTTAGTCTATTTGGTCTTGATCAGCTCTGATAAAAGAAATGACTGACAGTTTTTGGGCAACTCTATTTGTTTCAAAGTGATTTCAGGTTATAACTTAAGTAAAGTCTTTCCAAACTGTAAATAATGATTGTTTTAGGGCTGAAACGATTAATTGTAATAAATTCATTATTGAAATAATTGTCAAGTAACTTGGTAACCAATTAATTAACTGGAGTAGAGTCAGAAAAGGTCATTTGTTGAATAAATAACATATTTAGAGAAGTAATAAAGCCAAAACTATATAAGTTACATACACATTTTGAATTTAGAATAAAAGCACTTTTGTCTGTAAATATGTTTTACACTAATCTCCTCAAGTGGAAAAGTTATAGCTTCACTTTGTTCAAATTCACTAAAGGAATTTTGTGTTATTGCATTTAACTGCAAACCTACAGTTATGTTTATTTGCATCTTTAAATGTTTTTTCTTATCCTATGAAAAAACTTAAGAGGTTAAATGAAAAATCTGGAAAATGTGGCTTTTTTTATGAGATTAATTTATTAATTGTCAGAAAGTAGTCGTTAGTTGCATCCCTAAATTGCTTTAATTCTTCTCAAAGCAAAGTTTTAATTCATGTGGGTTGCCCTGACAACACTGCTCAAGGTAATAGTGTGAACATTCATGAAACTCATGGCTAGATACAAATTAAAATCCAAAACAACAATCAAAAATAACACACAAAACATGATAAATCCAGTTTTTACCATTTGGGAATATTTCTACCCTGGTAGATTTATCCCTGGTTCCAACTAGAAACTATAGAAATATTAGTTTATGTTAAAATTTGAGTTTTGACATTGAGTTTTGACAGGACACTTTCCAAACCCTTAGACGTGGGTGTTTTCTTGTTTTGTTTTGTGAACATCTCATGCACCAGCAGCATATCCGGTGGCGACTGTTTGCCAACAACTCCCCTCCTATAAATATCCTCAGCCTCTAAGCTTGGCGCTGTCTCGTTGTCTTGTAGGTTTGCTAAGAACCTGTCGCCGGATAAGATCAACCTGAGCACACTGAAGGGGGAAGGCCAGCTGACCAACCTGGAGCTGGACGAGGAGGTCCTGCAGAGTCTGCTGGACCTGCCCACCTGGCTGGCAATCAACCGTGTGTTCTGCAACAAGGCGGCCATCAGGGTGAGGGCAAAACAAGGATTTCAAATTATGCCCCAGACTTATTTGACATGGAGTTATTTAAGGACTCAAGTGAAGTCACGTGTGTGTATGCACACTTGCTACATTAGGCAAATCTTGCATTATGATTTTCGTGACTGGTGAGGCACAGATTGCCTCAGAATCAAATGTACAAATCTAAAATCCAATATAGGAGCTAATATTTTAATTTTGACCATAACTAATTAATGTTTTTAATCAATGTAACATTGCAATAAGCAAGAAAAAATATATTTAAAAAAAAATTTTTTTTTACTGACTTTTTTTTCTGAAAAAAAATGATAAATTATATATTATCCTTTACTTGCAAATGAAGACTTTGAAATATTTATATCACAATGTTATAAAATAAAACATCCTTCTCTTTAATTTTTCTTTAATTTTTAAAAATCTGGCAACCACAAGAAGAGTGGTCTTTAAAGGTTCTATTCTGACTGTATTCTTGTATTTCTTCTGCTGTTTTCAGTCATTTCAATGTGTAGAAGAGCACGTTTTGCCTGTTGTGCTCAGCACTGCCCCCTATCAGTGAGGCATGGTACTTTCTGCCTCACGCATTTTCACAGAGCATTTATGGCTGATCAGAAAGACTAATTATGTTATTCGCATTCATTAAATGTATTAGACAGACTGTAGAAGATGTGTAGTTCCTCCTTCCTGCTTCACTTACTGTGTGACACAGCGCCCCCAGAGGTGAGGCACAGCACTGCACTGCCTCAGCCCAAATTGTTTTCATGTAGTTCATGCATAAATTCAGCCATTTTGACCATGAAATTATTACCAATAAAAGAAAAAAATAAGTCATGAAAAAGTCAAGTGGAAAAATAGATTTTGTCTCATTATTGTTTGCGTCTATGTACCTAATTTACTTGTAGGGATTATGCTTCCTCTGATTGTATGTCACTGGCGGTTATCTTAGTCTCTGACTACTTTACTCTACTTTTATGCTCTCCGTTTATTTCATAACCTGATCTGTCTCAGCTTTGCGTCACATTCATGAGCAGACTTTGGCACACCCTGGAAAAGTTGAAGAAGCTGTATAATTTACTTATGACTCCACATTTGCACAGGCCAAGGTCAAATTTCCACCTCTTCTTCTCTTCTTGGACTTTCTCTACAGTTATTTTAGCTCACTTTTAGTCGCCATTTTGTCAGGGAGCAACACAGTAAGCGCTGTGCTTTGTTCATCCTTGATCGCCCTCCTTTATTGTCTGTTTTTATGCAGGCTTTGCTGTTTTTCAGCTGTAATCATTTACTGGAAGTTTTTGTGCTGCGGCAGATTTCTTTATGACAGGTGGAGCAGAAACCATTTTTACTGCTTGGATACATTTCACTTTTTTTACCTTTTCAGTTTAAGCTGATTTAAAATATGAGAACACAGATTTTTATCTCACTTCCTCACATGTTCAACTCCCCGTCTCTTGTATCTTCCTCTTACAAATCAGCGAAACCCAGTATTGTGTCCTATTTAGCTTAAAAATGCTGCAAACAGAAGATATCTGATGCTTGTCCTGGTTAAATGAAGTTTATAAAACGAGGAGATGTTGAGTGGATAAACATATGGAAAAAGCCTTAAATAGATTAATCTTTATTGCAGTTGCATAATCTCTCACTGGAAAAGAGAAAAATCCATGCTTTTGTTTTATTGTAGCTTAGTGAAAAATGTTGACTTCACTATGAATAACTGTTTAGAGTGCAGATTTAATGCAGGTTCACATTGTTGTAGTTGTCGACTCAGCGATGGATGTGAGCTAGCACCCCCTGCTGGTGACTTTGATTATTTTTGTTTAGAGCAAAGCAAATGAAATGTTTCATTCACTTTAACAGTCAAACACTGATTTGTGACTCCTTGATGAACAAGTTGCTCTGTCAAAATAAAACTTGCCAATAAACGCTTGGTCTGAATCCATTCTGCTGTGTAATTTGACGTGGACTGTAACTCATCTGGCTTTAGTGCTTGTTTTACTTTCATTAATTTCTCTTTTGGCATTAAACATCTTTTGGGTTTTTATTAACAGATACCATGGACAAAACTAAAGACTCACCCAATTTCTTTGGTAAGTTTATGTTCTTGCTTCTTATCTACTATTAAATCAACCTGAATTGGAAAAACAGACTCCAGTTTCTGTCAATTAATTTGACAGAAACTGCAGGTTTCCCTCTGTATATTATAAGCCTGGCGGGCCACCAGGCTTTACTTGTGCCCTCACCAGGCTAAGTATTGTGGATTTATCTTTGTTTTTTTTAAATTGTTGCCTTTTTTAAGACTTTGTAGTTGGTGTTTAGGCATTAATCTTCCAGTCTTCCAATAATGCATAACTATAAAGTGATATTTTCAAATTTCCTGTCAACTTTAAATGTTTTTTAACTCAAAAATATGGCAGGTGGTTGGATGATCTCCTAGCGCCCCGAGCACCGGGCTTTGCAAGTTTTCTGGGCAAAACTTTGTATTTAGTCACTTTTCATGCATCTCTGTTGGACCTGAATGAAAAATGAAAGATACCTACATGCTGCGCTACAAAATCACAATCTCTTTGAAATGTATGTGTCATTATGGTTCCAAAATGAATCCTCTTCTGCTTTTTGTTTACTTGTTGAGTGTGTAGAAATCCACAGAGTATTGGGATTGTACATGCTGTATCTCGGGAGGTCGCTCTCGTCAATCAGATAATCTGTGATTATCTGAGAAGATTTGTCTTCAGCCGCCATATATTGGGTTCTGAGTTCATTCTGACAGCCTTGATCGACTGGTTCTTCTTTGTGGCTTCGCTACGGCTGCCATCTTTAAGGGAGCAGGTGTCGGGTTTACAGACTCAGTCCCAAGATGATTGTTTTCCCTGCTGTCACCTGGGCTCCATCTTTACTGCTCCACCTGATGTTAGAGTTCATACGATGCATTCAAAAAATATAATTTTCTTCAACATCTTCTCAAGGACATTCACAGACTGATCCTAAAGCCTCTATAATATATCTTGCTCTGGGTCATTGTCATACTGAAAGATAAACTCCTGCCTTTTTTTGAGTTTTTAAGGGTTTTTAAACTTTCCTTTTAAAAAAATCTGCATATACATTACACAAATAAAAATCTGACAAGAATTTAAAAAAGTGAGTAAATGAGATTTATTATTTTGCAGCAAGCTTTAAGGCCTGGTTAAGCTATAAAAGCAAACATCTGCAGACATAAAATGACATGACTGTCCATTTAACAGGCAAAAGGAGAGTTGATCAATTAATAAGGTGCAAAGTGTTAACTTTTGAGGAGTTGTAAACATCTGCTGCTCAAGTGGAATCGTGTTGTTGAGGTTTTTAGTCTATTAGACTAAAAATCTGAAGACGGTGACCATTGTTGAAGGAAAGACAGAAATCTGATGAGACCAAATATGAAAACGTTGTGGACAAAATCTAACTTTTCAACACTGAAACACGGTGGTGGTAGGGTGATACTGTGGGGATTGTTGTCTCATGCAGAAAAAAGTTGGGCAGACTTAATAAGGAACTCAGTGAAGGTAAAGGTAGAGAAAATAATAAAGGAAGAGATCAGTGTCAACTCTTGTGATAATTTACACTTTTACGCATTTTTGTTTGCTGTGTCCCTTCATTTTTGACAAACAAGTTGACATTTATTTACTGATATATTCAAACTAATGTCGCCTAATGGTAGAGATTTGTTTTATGAACACTAAATAATGTTTTCTTTTTGTTGGTGTTAAAGTAAAGCTATGCGTTCTTTTGTAGACCCTGGATAAGGTGATAATGGAAATGAGCACGTGTGACGAGCCTCGTCCCCCTAATGGTCCGTCTCCCATAGCAACGGCATCTGGACAAAGGTGAGCTTGGATTGCAGGAAAATGAGTTATTTGGTGCCAGAAATCTATTACTCTGATTTCTAAAATGCAGAAAGATGCGGCAGATGCATTGAAATCAAATTTAAAAGTGATGCTTTTACTTAATCTCTTTACAAAAACCCGATATTAGCCCACATTTACTTGCTAATCACCCTGTTTGTTGTCTGCGCAGTGAATATGGCTTTGCTGAGAAGGTGGTGGAGGGCATTTCCTTATCCATCAACTCCATCGTCATCAAGATCAGCGCCAAGGCTTTCAACGCCTCCTTTGAGCTCTCCCAGCTGCAGGTGTACAGCGTCAACACCAGCTGGAGCATCAGCGACCTGCGATTCACCCGCATCCAGGACCCTCAGAGGGGGGAGGTGGGTCGGCGCCGGCTCCTTTCAGAGGAAATGGCTCTGATTAGGCCGCCTTGTGTAGAGATCTTTGACTCGTCAACGTTTTTTTTGGCTACAGATCCTGACGTTTAAAGAAATCAGCTGGCAGATGATCCGCATCGAGGCTGACGCCATCCAGAGCGCCGAGCACGAGATGCTGAGCGCCCCGATCCGTCTCATCACCAACCAGTCCAAGATCAGGGTCACTCTGAAGAGACGGGTTGGTGTCCGAGAAGAAAGAACGTCTAGATTTCTCTTAATAATTATCCACCAAATTAGAGCTGCAACTAATGATTGTTTTAGTAATTGGTTAATATGTCAATTATTCTGCTAATCAGATAAAAAACTGGCACATTCTACAGATTTTTCATTTAACCACTTCAAAATCTGCAGAACGTACCAATTTTCTGGCCGTTTAATTATCAGAATAATCGATAAAGCATAAAATTGTGACAGACCAATATAATGTAGTACATAACAAGGAAATAAAAAACAAGTTTCATTTTAATTTGCCATCTAAATAAATAAATTGTAAAGTGGAGAAAAACGGTCCTGCAACCCTCCATTGTTCTAATAATAAATTATTTTGATGATTAATTGAATAAAAAAATTGGCACATTCTACATATATTTTATTTAGCCACTTAACTCTTTTTTTATACAATATTAGAAATACATTAGAAGATGCAAATAAATAATTAGATTCCTTTTTTAAATGAGAAAATAAACATTTTACTGCCTGAAATGCAATAACATAGCACTGCTGTAGGTTAAGCTAAAACTACTTGGATGAAACAAAAAAAAGGTTTGCCTGTAAATTTATCTTAATTGCATCTTAGTGTATATTTTTTGCACAGTTTTGGCTCAATTACTTCTCTAAATATGTTTTTTTTTCACCAAATGGCTTTTTTTGAATCTGTATTTTCCAGTCAACGATTAATCAATAACTAAATTAGTTGATGATTACTTAAAAAAATCAATTAATCACGATTAATTGTTCCAGGCTTAACTCATACAATGATAAATTGATCTGAAAAGTTTCGTTATGCTGTCAGCCATCTTTGTTTTTCATGTTTATACGAGCGTTTCTTCCTGATGCAGATGAAGGACTGCAACGTTGTGGCTTCAAAGCTGATTCTCGTCCTGGACGACCTGCTGTGGGTTCTGACCGACTCCCAGCTCAAAGCTATGGTTCAGTATGCAAAGTCCCTCAGCGAAGCCATGGAGAAGTCTGCTCAGCAGAGGAAGAGCATGGCTGCAGACGATCAGGTACGTGTTCCATGAACAAATAACTCTTTCTAAAGCTGGTTCAGTGATTTTTTTTTACTTCTCTGCTCTGTACTTACTGTCTACGTTTTTCTTCTATTTAATCAGAAAACATCGTTCCGCTACTCAACATTCACACTTACTCCCCTCCCACTACACTTTCCTCATAATCACTTAATGTCTGAAATTTACTCTAGTATGCCCTCTGGTGGAGACATTGAGCACTTTATGTTTTACACAATTAAAAGATGTTAAAAACTTAAATCAAGCATTTATGCACTCAGTTTTTTTCTTTTTTCAGAGTTTGTACTGGTGCTTGAAATCCTTAAAAATTTTAGAATTTCAGTTGGATGTTTTCAAGGTTTAGAAAGTGCCTCATTTTTGTATAAAGTCCTTAAAAGTGCTTAACATTAAAGCTGCACAGTTTAGTATGAAGTGCAAGCTAATGTTTTATCAAAAATTAAAAATTTGGAAAACATTCTTTACAATTCAGACCAGATATTTACATACACCTAACAAAAAGACATAAAGTTAAATCAGACTAAACTTTTCTTGTTTTCTGTTGGTTAGAATTTCCAAAATTATTTCTATTTGCTGAACACAGAAAAGGTAGAGAGAAAAATTCTTTAGATTGTTTTTGTAACTTCCTTTGTATATTCAGTGGTAGTTCCTAATGGTTCGGTGGCATATTGATTGTCTTATATTTTACACAGTAAACAACATTATTTAAATTGGGGATTTTATTTTAAATTAGTGTTTTATTCTTGGAACAGTCATGTGTGCAAGGTGTGTGAGAGACATTTCAAAACATAAAAACAGACTGTATATAATAGTGAATTGAAACTGTCTTTCTCTGCAAAAGTTTGCAAACTTACCTTAAAAATTCTTGAAATCTGCTTAAATTCTACTGTGGAACAAGTGTATGTTGTTCCAGGTTAGTACAAAAGAAAAGCAGAAGCCCTGAAAGTTGCCGTTTTGTTCACCAGGCGTCGTCGCCGCCCCAAACTGCCCAACAAGTGCGCACCCAGCAGGCGTCCACAGCTGCTGACCAGAGTGCAACCATGGCCAAGCTGTTCAGTGCCTACGATGTGTGTGAGACCTCACACCACCTCCAGATCACACACCTGGATCTGCACATCTGTGATGACATCCATGCCAAGGACAAAGGTATCAAATACACATTAGAAACACAGTAGAAAGAAAATAATCCAAGGTTTTTACTCTTGTCTAGTTTTATTTTTCGCTCTCTTCTCCACAGCTACCAGTAGGAGGATAACAGGTGGAGCGATGCAGCTTTCCTTCAGCTCCATCACCCTCGACTACTACCCTTTCCACAAAGCAGGTCGGTTCTTCGCTTCCTTGTTTGTGGTAAACCTTTCACTGTCTGCTCTCATGTTTCCTTTCCTTTTCTCAGGGGACAGTTGTGTCCACTGGATGCACTACAGCGAAGCCACTAAAACCAGAGAGACCTGGGCCAAGAGTCTGCTGGACGAGTACAAAACTGATGTGGAAAGGTTAAAGGGCGCGGTTCGAGACCGACAAGGCCCCGGCGCTGCACATGGCTCCCCGCATCACGGCTCCCCGCATCACGGTAAGCAAAATGCACTTCTTCATACGCTGCAGATGCTAGCTCAGCAGGACGTCATCCCTGTGGGTTTTCTGTCCCTCAGTGTCCCTTATGGACGAGTTTTATGAGCCTCTAGGAGGCCAGGAGGGTGCAGAACGAGAAGTAGGGCTTAGGGAGGCAGATGAAGGACTCCTAGATTGGAGCCCCTACACACAACCTCCACCCCAGTGCTGCTGGTGCCTAGAACCAGGTACCACTGTGTGTGTGTGTGTGTGGTTTTTGCGCACACCTGGGTGCGGTGATGCACACTCGTTGAAGAGCCCATCTGCATTTGTTTTCTTTTTCTTTCCTCCCTTATTTTTTCTTTTCTTTCCTGTTTCGTCCATTCTCTCCAGGAAAGATAAACACCTCCTCCTCCTCCAGCGCCTCCTTCAGCCCTCCGCCTCCAAAGACGCAGCTCATGTCCAGCTCCTTCGTCCTCAGGATGGCGGACTTCAGCATCTACCAGGTCACTCAACACACCCTCAAAAAAGGAAAACAAACAAAAAAGTATCATTTTGCTTCCATTTCACAGTTATGAACTCTTTATGTTGGTAGCAGAAATTTAAGTTTCTTCTAGAATAAAAGTCTGAAAAGTACAACAGAGGGCCACTGAAAAAAATAAATCTGTGTCAAATTAAAATAAATAACCTAATATCTTTTAAATATTTGTCAATTATATTGTTTGTATATAAGAAAAGAATCAGATAATAGTTTCTTCCTTGTTGCAGGATGTGTAAATCTGCACTTTATTCACACTGAACCCTATCCCACATGTTTCGTTGATTTGAGTTTTAAAATATTTATTTGCTTGATGATGCATAAACAATTTAAACAATTCTTATTCTGAGAAATTTTATATATTTTTTTCTGATGGCCCCAATACTATTTGGAAAAGAATGTGGCACGCATTTGTCTAGATTGTGCTAGATTATTTGTAAAAAATATATTAATATAGGTCTAATTTGCTTTAATATCACCCACTGAAGAGAAGCGTCCCCTCAGCATCATGCTGCCACTTTCATTTTGAACCTTCGACATTACAGCTAATGTCACGTCAAATTTATTTATGTAGCCTTTTAAAAACAGGTTTAAAATGGCACCATAATCTTGTACAAAGATTATAACAGAATAGAATAAGTTGATGAAAAGAAAAAAGATAATACAAAAAATAAATAAAAGTAATACTAATAAGTAAATAAAATAAAAACAGAAAAATGTGGAAAAGTTGAAGTGTAATAAACAGCTGAGATAGTTCCTCTGACTTTTCTGGATTTGTTTGTTTGTGTGTGTGTGTCTGTGGTATTTAAACACTAGAAAGACTGCCTAAGAGGAAAATTAAAATTAAAAAAATAATGGAAATGAAAGAAATCATTATAAAATATAGATGTCTTATGCTGAATTTATTTGTTGGTGACCAACGTTGCGTGCAATTTTGTTCACTTTGGCTAATAACTTATTTTTAAGCAGTTATGAGGCACAGTTGCGCCAGTAACTTGACAGGTTGTTGCTAGGTAACCAAGAGTGAATGAGTGAGTTGCTAGGTAACCAAAGAGTGATCTTGACCCTTGACATAGCATATCATACTGAATGATGTCAGTGACATCAGTAGCACCTGTGATGTCACCTGCATGGTTACCTACATTGACTTAATCCATTCAATATGGTAAATATTGCTAATAAATATGAAATTATGTAAAATATTTATTTTAGGTACAAGGCTAATGTTAGCATAATGGCTATCATTAGCATATTGAGTCACTAGCATGTTGATGCTACTTGCATCACTTAAGCTAAACTTAGCATTTGGATCATTTTAATTTATACACTAATGTTAGCATACTGAATGATGCCAATGACATCAGTAGCACCTGTGATGTCACCAGCATGGTTACCTACATTGACTTAATCCATTCAATATGGTAAATATTGCTAATACATATGAAATTATGTAAAATGATTATTTTAAGTACAAGGCTAATGTTAGCATAATGGCTATCATTAGCATATTGAGTCACTAGCATGTTGATGCTACTTGCATCACTTAAGCTAACCTTAGCATTTTGGATCATTTTAACCTAACTCAGTACTAAGCAAACAAGTTTAAAATGACCGAACTAAGTACTAATTTAATTATTTTAAAACGACCTAACTAACTACTAAACCAACAACTTAAAAAAAACCCTAAGTACTAAACAAGCAAGTTTAAAATGACCTTACTAAGTACTAAAACAATTTTAAAAAGCTCTAACTACTAAGCTAACAATTTTAAAATGACCTACAGTGGATATAAACAGTCTACACACCTCTGTTTAAATGCCAGGTTTTTGTGATGTAAAAAAATGACAAGACAAATATTTTCACAACTTATTCCTCCTTTAATGTGACCTATAACCTTTACAATGCTATTAAAAAACAAACTGAAACCTTTCAAGCAGAGAAATATAAAATAAAAAACTTGCAATAACCTGGTTGCATAAAATATGCACACCCTTAAACTAATACTTTGTTGCAGCACCTTTGGCTTTTATTACAGAACTCAGTGTTTTTGGGTAGGAACTTATCAGCGTGGCACATCTTGATGTGGGAATATTTGCCCACTCTTCTTTGCAAAACCGCTCCAAATCCAATAGATTGCGAAGATTGTGCACAGCCCTCTTCAGATCACCCCACAAATGTTCGATGGGATTCAGGTCTGGACTCTGGCTGGGCCATTCCCAGGCCTTTATCTTATTCCAGTGAAGCCATTCTTTTGTTGATTTAGATGTGTGATTTGGATCATTGTCATGTTGAAAGATGAAGTTCCTCTTCATCTTCAGCTTTCTAACAGAAGGTCGAAGGTTTTGTGCCAACACTGACTGATATTTTTAACTGTTCATAATTCAGTCCACCCTGACTAAGGCCCCAGTTCCAGCTGAAGCAAAACAGCCCCAAAGCATGATGATACCACCACCATGCTTCACTGTAGGCATGGTGTTCTTTTGGTGATGAGCATTGTTGTTTTTGCGTCAAATATACCTTTTGGAATTATGTCCAAAATGTTCACCTTGGTTTCTTCAGACCATAACACATTTTCACATGTGTTTGGGAGATTTCAGATGTCTTTCTGCAAGATTAAGCTGGGCTTTGATGTTTTTCTTTGAAAGATAAGGCTTCCGTCTTGCCGCCCTATCCCATAGCCCAGACATATGAAGAAGACGGGAGTTTGTTGTCAAATGTACTGCACAGCCAATACTTGCCAGAAATTCTTACAGCTTCTTCAGTGTTGCTGCCTCCCTGACCAGTTTTCTTCTCGTCTTATCAATTTTGGACGGACGTTCTGTTCTTGGTAATGTTACTGTTGTGCCATGTTTTCTCCACTTGATGATGATGATAGTCTTCACAGTGTTCCATGGTATATTTAATGAATTGGAAATTCTTTTGTAGCCTTCACCTGACTGATATCTTTGAATAATGAGATCCCTCTGATGCTGTGGTAGCTCTTTGCGGACCATGGCTTGTGCTGGATGATGTGGTTACAAAAATGTCAGGACAAGCTGAACAGCTGAACTTTTCCAGAGGCACTTTAATTGGTGACAGGTGTGTGCTGACTCCAATTTAACATGAATTTGAATGTAATTGGTTAAATCTGAAAACAGCCACATCCCCAGTCCTAAAAAGATGTGCACACTTAAGCAACCGCAGTACCTCAGTTGTTTATTTTTATTCCAGCTCCCTGAAAGATTTTTGTTTGTTTTTCAATTGCATTGTACAGGTTCAATGTCACATTAAAGGTGGAAAAAGGTGTGAAATTGTTTGTCTTGCTGTCATTTTTTACTTAAAAAAACCTAACTACTAAACAATTTAAAAATTACCTAACTACTCAACAATTTAAAAAGACCTAACTAACTGCTAAACAATTTAAAAAGACCTAACTAACTGCTAAACAATTTTAAAAAACCTAACTAACCGCTCAACAATTTTAAAAGACCTAACTAACTGCTAAACAATTTAAAAAGACCTAACTAACTAGTAAACACACAATTGTAAAATCACCTAACTACTCAACAATTTAAAAAGACCTAACTAACTAGTAAACACACAATTGTAAAATCACCTAACTACTACCAATTTAAAAAGACCTAACTAACCGCTCAACAATTTGAAAAGACCTAACTAACTAGTAAACACACAATTGTAAAATGACCTAACTAACTACTCAACAATTTAAAAAGACCTAACTAACTAGTAAACACACAATTGTAAAATCACCTAACTACTACCAATTTAAAAAAGACCTAACTAAGTATTAAAGCAATTTAAAATGACCCAATGAATGGCTCCACAGGTGTGATCTCATCAAATTTGGGCTCTGGCTCGAAATCCTCTTCCTGCAAGGTCTTCGTGTGAACGAAGGCCTCCCTGGGTATGATTTCAAATCTTGGCTCCAGTTCTAATGATTGTACCTGTGAGCCTTTGGTTGACAAAATCTCTGGTAGATAGGTTTCTAGATCTATGATGTCTGACACATCATCTTGAGGAAAGTAGGCCTCCACAGGTGAGATTTCATGACACCTGGCCTCCAGGTGTAATTCCTCTTCCAGCAGATCTTTGGTGAAGATCTCTGGAGGAATCAAGGCTTCCATGGCCACAGTTTTGTTGGCCATGTTGTGGGAGGTTCCTGGTTTTTCTGGTAGGTTCACCGGAGCCACCCTAGAAGAATGTTTCCTACTGAACTTGGTGAAAAAATCCTTGATCCTTCCTTTCAGACCTTTGAGCATAGATTGTGGCTCAACTGGGTGGACAACGGCTTTCCTGGATTCCTTACTAGATGCGTGCAATCTGACAAACAGATCCTTAACCATCACTTTGATTTCGCCAACCATATCGTTGATTGCTTCATCAACGTGATTGCGTGGATTGTCGTTAGAGTCAGAGTCTAAGATGGAATTGACTCTTTCCACCACATATTTGACAATGAGATGGTTTAAATTGTCAGTATGTTCTGTTCGGACTTCTCCGCCAACCTTTACGACCTTAGCAAAGGCTTCAGGCAACTTGTTGCCTACGATTGCTTCAATTGCTTCAGTGCTGCAGTTGTCCTTAGGAAGACTATCCAGAGCGTTGGCTATAAAGAGCTCCAGGATATCTTTCAAAATCCTGACCAGAATGCAGGTGGTGGTGCGAGCGGGGTCCCCTGTTGCCAGAAGCATCCACTCCATCCAGGTTAAGTTGGTGAAAAGTGGGTGGATTATACCCCTCAGGATGTTGACTGTGATGTTCTGGGTCTCTACAATTGGAGAACGCATTCTGCTTGGCATAATTGCTGGTTTGAGGATAGGTTTCACGTTTTCTGCTCTAACAGCGAGATCAACAATAAACTAATCCGTACTCTGCGACAAACGACTGCAAAGTGAGGATTAGAGAAGAACAGAAAGCAAATAAACATCTATATGACGTCCGTTCACAAGTCATAGGCATCAAACCCGCCGAATTCTATGTTCTCATGTAATAAGTCACGTTTTCTAGACTTGTGTTAAAAACTGTTTCCGAATTCTGGGGTTGCATCCGGGTCCTTCGGAGACCGGAAGAGAGAAGCTATGAACAGTTCTAGCCTCTAGCTAGCAAAAACAACCAATGCGCTCCTTTAAAGCTAGCCAACAAACTGACATGTGGTAGGCTAATATCGCTTTTATTCAGTTTATTTCACTTTAAAAATGCTCACAGGATGCTGCGCGGTAGGCTGCAGAAACGGATAAGCATAAAAACCAAACTTGTCATTTTATTACTTAACATTTAAAGAGGAACGACGCGGCGGCAAATGATAGCAGCTGTCAATCATAATGACTGGCATTATTATCATTGTAACAGTGAACAGTTTTTGACAGGTAAGAAGACTACCTCACCTTCTCCCTTTCACAGTAAAAGTATACATTCGGGTGTGAAATATATACATTGTATACGCCACAGTGTACTTTATTAGTAAATGTAATTAGAAAGATATTGCATTATGGAGAAGGTAAGCGTCCAACCATTGGTAACCATGGAATCAGTGCCGCACCGTCATGTAGCCTAGCATGTATGGAAAAACTGGTTAGCATCTCGTCTTTTCTACGTTTTTTTTACTGCTTTTCCGGTTTAAGGGGAAACGGCGTTTATGACATAGTGATATAAATGTGGTGTAAATTCAGACAAAGTCGGTAATTTGATCAGCACATCAGGGGGGAGGAGGTTAGGGTCGGTTTCTAAGCTAGCTGTTTCCAAACTTGGTAAATACCGCTGTCTATGAGCCCCAACCAGGTGAGTTACGTTCACAGACAAATTAGCTCGACTCGAACAAGTTAGAAGCCGTGAATAAACTGGCAAAATAACTTTGGAAAACAATTTCAAGCGCTCTGTTCAATACTTCGTCCCTCACTTCCGACGTCTGTCATGGCGCCTCGAATGATTTAGTGACGTAGTTGCAAAGGTAGCTTGTTGATTTCATCAACCTTGCTTAGATGGCCATGAAAGCTAAAGTTTTTCCTCTCATCCATGGGCTTTAAAAACCTGGATGATTTTCTTTTTGGAATTAACCAGCAGAAGTCTCACTTGAACCTGTAGCAGGTTTTCTATTTTTCTTTGGGTTTTTTAAGGATCCTTGCAATCGGTTTCCTTTCCCATGCATCATTGGTGATGTTTCAGGAGAAACGGTTGGGTCACAGTAAGTCTGATCTAGTAAGTTATCCTCTAGTCTGTTACTCTGCCGCATAAAATCCCAGTAAAATGTGTTTTTGGTTGAAAGGTGAAAAAATATGGAAAAGTTGGAGTGTAATAAACAGCTGAGGCTGTACCGATATTCTCTCTTAGATTGACTTTTTTCTTCTTTTTTTCTTCCCCCCTCCAGGTGTCGATGGCAGACCAGCGGCGCTCCAGCCCAAAGACCATGATCTCCTGCAATAAGAAGTCGTTGTATCTTCCCGCGGAGATGCCGGCCATCCATGTCGAGTTTACAGAGTATTACTTTCCAGATGGAAAAGATTACCCCAGTAAGACTTTTACTCAAATAGTTTTTAAGTAAAAAAAACTATTCCTTCCCTTTATGTGTAAATTTTACACATTAAACCTCTTCCCTTCTTCCCCCTCCTGTTCCTGCAGTCCCGTGTCCCAACCTCTATGCCCAGCTCAACGCCCTGCAGCTGGTTCTGGATCCCCGCAGCCTGGTGTGGATCAACCTCTTTGCTCTGGACTTGAGGCAGAGTCTGGAGCAGTTCATGCAGATCTACAAGCTCAACGACTCGCAGAAACCCGACGAACACGTCGACATCAAGGTGGACGGCCTCATGCTGAAAGTAAGCATTAAAGCATTCGCTGCCATGCAGAAGTATCCACTCTCCCCTCAAACCTTTTCCGATTTTATGACATTGGAATGACCTAGAGAGTGATATTCACAATGCCAGATCACTGTACATATTTAAGAGAATGCTAAAAGATATTTCAAGATATGTGAATTGTTTTTTGAGTTTGTTTTTGTTCCCTATTGTTTTAATGTATTCTTAGGTTAAATGAGCAAATATCAGATTTTTTCTTGTTTCTGCTCCCTTTCATTTTATTGATTTGTATATTTTCCTGTTATTTTTATATAATTGCTTTGTTTTTATAATTGCTTTGTGTTTGATATTAACAGATATCAAACACAAACCTCAGAGTTTTGCATTGCTAGCATAAAGTAGCACATGAATGTTTGGTGGCAGGAAAATTATACTTGCCTTTAAAATGATTTAGAAAGTGCATATAATTATTTGTAGAACCTTTTTTTCTGTTGTTGAAGCTTAATACTTCTCATACTCCGATCAGGGGGTTGTACAGCGTTAGTTCTTTTCTACAGCTGAAACAATTAATTTGAATAATCGATTTTTTGCAATATGTTTATATTTTTCGCTTGAACACTACTTAAAAAACTGGCGGTACTTTAAGCAAATTGTCTTTTTTGTGTCAATTAATCGATAACTAAATTAGAAGATGATTATTTCAAAAGTTGATTAATCACAATTATTTGTTTCAGCTCTACTTAAAGTCATGTAAAATGTTTTCTCTGATGTTTGATTGTTTTAGTTGGTGGTTCCCACGGAGCCGGACGCCTCCTATGCTGCAGACTTGCCTCGCTCCGTCTCCATCCAGACATCAGAGATGGTCGCCACCAACACCCGGTACCCCCCCAACTGCACCCGCTCCCACCTGGAGGCGCTCCTGCAGGCCTTCGAAGGGGAACCCTTCTTCTCTCCTTCTTTCTCCACTTTCCCCCGCTCGCCCTCCTCCGTGCCCGTCCTTCACCCTGTCTTCCAGCAGCATGCTCACGAGCAGGACACCAAGCTGCAGCACATCCACCGGGGGCTGGTGGAGCCCACCATGGGGGCGGACGCCCTCAAAATGCCTGCAGCCGCCGACTTCTGGGCGCTGCACTTCGCCCAGTTCTGGGTGGACTACGAAGGCAGCCGTGGGGGCAAAGGCCGGCCACAGCCCTTCGTGGACTCGTTCCCTCTCACGGTGTGGGCGTGCCAACCCACCAAGCTCGTCCAGCACCAGGAGAAGCTGAAAGACTCGGTGGGAACTGGACTGTCCAGGAGCTCGTCAGCGGAGGCGGTCGCGCGTTTGCAGAGGAAGCGAATTTTGAAGGAGTATTACAGTGCCGATAGCGCGCCAGCATCAACACAAAGTAACGGCCTACATAAACCTCACTCACTGGACAGCGTCCCCAACTCACGCTGTTCGTTGTCACCAAGTAACGACGCAGACGTCCATCTGTTGGTGCATGTGCAGAAGCCGCTAAGCGCTCAGGTACATTTGTGTTTTTATTTAGAAAGACGTGGTAGTTTTGTGTGAGATGATCCATATATAGTAGATTGTACTGATTGGTTTTTGAAGATTTATTTTTTGGATTCACGCACTTCTTGGGTTTCCATAGTTCAGATGTCAGCACTGCCAGGGCCGCCATCTAGTATGACAAGGTTCTATTTATTTGAACTTTGAACTCAGGTCAACTCTGTGATCGAATATTAGGGTCAGGCTACAAATTTTTTATCTTTTTATATTTTTATATAATGTAGTTGTAAGACAATAATTTGAGGATAAAGTGTTAAAATTACCAGAATAAAGTTGTAACAACAGAAGAAAAGTTTCGACGCTCAAGAAAATGACATCACATCTTATTACTCTAGAACCTTTTTTGTAATTAAAATTACTTTTTTCTTGTGAACTTAAAATAAAATTTTATCTTTTTTCTGCTAATATTATGGCTATATTCTCATAATTAAGCAAAACTACAACCTGTGGTCCAACTCGGAGAACGGATGATTGAAATTAAAGTCACTTCTTGAAGATGTTCTATCTTTTGTCATTTATTTTTTAGGGAAACAAATGGATCTGGTATGAAAAAATTCGAGATGTAATTTTCTGCCTCCCCATTGAGACATGTTCATGGCGACAAAGTACCAAGAACATTTTAATTTTTATTAAGGGTTTTTCAAAGTGGGGGCCAAAGGGGAAAAAAATATAAAAACAATTAAATAGAATTTTTTTTTTAATTTAAACAATTTTTTCATAAAATCTATTTTTCAATCATTATTATAAAATATAACTTGATAATTTATTGCACTGGCGTTTGACAGGCTCATCTTTCTCACAGCATAAAATATGAGGCAGCACTTTTACTAAATGAATGCAATATTTTTTTTATTGAGAATAGAAAGTGAGAAAAATCATCCTAAGAGTTGTTTTATTACATAATTTGTATCATTGTCTGCCGTTTTGCCAGTATTTAATGTTGTTTGAGGGGACATGGGAAAGTTTGCGAACCCCTTATTCAGCAAATAATAAGTTTAATATGTCATATTCGCTTTTATTCAAATCTGTGTTTCAGGTGAGCCATCGGCAGTATGTGTTCCTGATGCACCTCCTGCGCAGCCTGAAAACCCTGCAGCAAACGCTGCAGCAGGATCTGGAGAGCATGGCCTCCAAGAGAGAGCGCAAAGATGCAATGCACCGTCCCGCCGACCACAAACCCTTCACCTTCTGCCTGGGCCTCCTGCTGAAGAGCGCCGAGGTGTCGCTCCTCATGAAGCCCATTCCCCAGCCTGAGGGTTCAGGATCTCCTGCTGGGTCAGAGCTCTCCCCCTCGGAGAGCAGAGGAACGCTCGAACCAGCAGGTGACGTGGCGGAGGGGCCAGGAAAGGCCAACGAGGAGCCAGGGTCTCAAGACGGAGGAGCAGCCAAGCAGCCTTGCACTGTAGACCAGCTGTTATGTGGTGAAGGTCCAGAAGGGGGCGCCACTCTGTATGCTACCCCATTAATTCCCTCATCGACTTGTGAGGAGAGGACTCCGGTGAAGAACCCGGACAGGGGGGCTTCAGAGGCAGTGGGGGAAGGCTTGGTAGATGGGTTAGGAACCGGGGATGAAGCGGGTTCTGGGCTGGACCCGAAAACCGCTTTGACCGACCCGCTTTCTGACTTCAGTGACAAAGAGAAAGCTGCAGCTGCAAAGATGCCTCAGTCAATTTCCAGGTACATTTTTCTTTATTTCTCATGGCAGATGCAAACTTTAATCATGCAAAATGATTCTTTTTCAAAGCTAATAGCGATGTGAGTCTTTCAGCGATTTATTTAGATATTTAGGGCCACGATTTGATTCAGAATTTATTTTTAATTCAGAAACTATTCAAACAGTCTAGAGATTCTGTTTAAAACAATTCTGTAAGTGTTCATACAGTACCAAATTCCCTCAATTTATATATTTCTAAAATAAAATAAAGTCAAAGAATTATTCAAAATGCATATAGGCAGGACGGCTTTCTTCGGTGGCGTAAAGCGATATGCAGAATACTCACAAATAGGGAAAGACGTACAACTTAAACGCATCTTAATATTTATTTTTGAGCATTTTCAATCTGATCGAATTCAGAGTTGATTGATTCTGAATTCAATCAATTCAGGATCAGGATTAGGAATTATGACTCTTTACAGAATATTTTCTTTTCCACTGTTTTGTTTAATATCCAACAATTGAGTCTCTTCAGGAGTGAATGCAACCTGCTTTTTAAATATTTCGGTTCTGATCCATGTTTAAGTCTTATAAAATATGACAGATTATGACCACTGCAAAATAATGGGTTGCATTTATCAACAGAATTATTTCTTTCAGCAAATTTTAAGAAATATCTGTGTCTGTAGTTGTCGTCTTAATCTTAACAGCAGCCTTTTACACACTGAGTAATGAGGGGAAACTAAATACAACAAGCAGATTTATTTCTGTCCTCATAAAATATGACTTTCTTCTCTCTTGCGGTGTTTCTGAGAACCGTTCTATCAATAACCTTCATGTCTTTCTGTCACTGATCCAATCTCTTCCTGAACACAAGAGCTTGGTGTCTAAACTTCCAATGTCAGTCATTTCATGTTTCAACCTCATTCATTGTCCATCATTTCGGAGCTCATTAACTCTCTTTTCTGCCTCTTGCCTTTCACTTTGACCGATGTGAGGTGTGTGTGTGTTTTCTCTCTACCAAGGAAAGGAAGTTTGTCTGTGGTTTCTGATCTCCTCAGCTCCTCAAACTCCAGCAGATCCACCTCCCTTTATTCCATGTCTAACATGTAAGGCTCTGGATCTGTGACTAGATATGGTAAAGAGTTGACTTCACACCTGCAGCGTGACGTGTGTGAGTGTGTGTAGTATATAAAGCGTTTTATTATTTTTATCTCCACATCAGTGCTCACAGATCTTAAATTTCTTGAGTTTGGTCTGGTTTTTCACTTTTCATACCCATCTATCAAGTAAACAATGTTACTGAGTATTTCTGGTCTAGTTTCTAGTCCAAATATCTTAGTTCACTTGAAATAAGACAAAACTGACTTACATGTAACTTTTCAAGCAAGATACAGGAGCTTCCTTTAAGTAAATTATTTCTTAATATTGGTGAAAAAGTAGTAGTTAAATGTGAAATTTATATTTTTTTGTCAATATTAAGGAATTATTTACTTGAAGCAAGCTCTTACGTCTTGGTGAAAAGTTACTTTTAAGTTTGTTTTGTCTTATTTCAAGTGTATAAGATGTTTACACTAGAAACAAGACTAAATTTACTTGGTAAAATTCTTTGTTTTTTCAGTGTAAATGGCTGGACTATATGATGTGCCATTGAGTCTTTAAGAAAAATATGTTTTCTTGGTCATAAAACACTTACTGCTTTTACTCGTCTGTTTTAAAACGCCTCCATCTGGACACACCAGTAGATGCGTCTCCACTGACCCTAAAATTGCCCAAATTGGAATTACAAAAATAAATTTGCTTAATGGAAACATAACAGTTTTGAAAAAAAACTCATATTTTTTTTAAATTAAAAATCTTTTGCAGTAGGATGAGGTGGTTTTTCAACTATATCAAAATGAATATTTTTTGCAATATAAACACTTCGCATCACTCGAGTCACATGATTAGCAAATATGTTACTTCTGGTGGAATCAACAAAGAAGACAACAGGAAGTGGTAGGAGGAAAATGGCTGACATTTTCTAAATAACTTATGTGAACAAACTTATTCATGTGTGATTTTAATCGACACACTGAAATTGTGAAAGTTTTTCGTACATTTGTAATGGAAATGCAGCTAGTGTGGCTTTGGTTCATTGGATCCAGGTCCTACAAGCCTGTGGGACATTAATGCAGTTTTCTAACTAAAATTCAATGTAAATAAATTAGGAAATATCCTTAATTAGATCACATGCTCATGTTCTGATCTATAAATCCTAACATTTGCATTAAAATCATATTCTGCTGCACATATTTGATAAATGAGATCCAGTAAATCCCGTACTTCATACTTTTGCAAATCTGGTTTGACGTTTGTTGTATTTTGCAGTTGAATCAAACTGAATATATGATTAATTTACAGCTAGTCAACTCTGGTATTTCATTCTTAAACTCTGTAATTAAATAAAACCCAATGTATTCCTGCAGATCTTAAAGGAATTGTAATGTATGGAGAATGTGTAAGTTGATGGACAGAAGATGTTCTGCAGCAGGGACTAAAAAGGCGGTGTGAAAACAGGAAGGAACTCGAACATGACACGCCGCCGCTGTGAAGTCAGCATCAACTGTTTGTGTGTGTGTGTGTCGGCGTGTGTGTCTGCGTGTGCGTACGTGCCCGTGTATGATCGTGTCCTTGTTCTCGTAACGGTCTGGTGAATAAAATCTGTGCAAATGTTTGTGGATCCCCCAGTGGGCATTTGCATGTGTGCACGACACCCTGTTTTTATTGTCTCTCTGATCATTTTCTTTTATAACAACCTTTTTTACTGTTTTGATGTTAAAACAAGAAGCTTTGTGTCGTCTTTGTCCGTTTTAGCCTTGTGTTCTCTGATTTAGTTCTGGTTTTATTTCCAATCATTTGTAGCCATTAAGAGAGTAGACATGACCTTAAACAACCCCACACAGAGGAGATGATGCATATTTAATTCACGGCTGCCTCACTGAGCTCTGGGAGCACAGTAGCTTCAAATCTCATTTGTCAGCATTATAAAATGTATTTTAGACCTAATAAAATTGTACCTGCTTTTGTTAATAGATGTCTAATTTGATCTAGATGAAGTCGTGTTAGGAATCGGTATTCATTTTCTTCTGCTTCGTGCATCACTTCTTCTTACGTATGTGTGTTTTATTTTTGTAGCGGTCGTTTGATGCGCGATCGCTCCCAGTCCAGTTTCTCTGTGTCCTATAAGAACATGAAGAAGAGCCCGTCCCTTCAATCTCTGGACAACATCTCCATAGACAGCTACTTGATGGAAGACGGAGACACTTACAGCTTAACGGAGAGAGGTGGACTCAGTTACATCCTTTGTATAAAAACACAGATATACTTTTTCTTCCTTTTTTAACCTTAATGATGGAAAAAAAACAACAACACTGTTTTAGGTTACTTAGTGTTACCAAAATTATCTCTCTCTAAATAAAAACCAAATTATTGAGGCCCATATAAAGATATCAATGTAATATTACAGTTTATAAAGACCTTAATTTCTTGTTTTATTAAATTAAATTGTAAATATTTGGCTATATTCTCAGTTGTTGCATTTGGAGGACAGATGTAATGCGTTATAAGCCACTTTTACAGTGAACAGAGGAAATTATAGCGTTGTGAAACATATGATTTAGCAATTAGAAAATAGTTTGGTAAAACTAACTGACCTAAAACAGGAAAACAGGTTTGGTGTGACTGTTGGCTTCTGACTTTTCAAAATGTATATGAAAATATGTAGTTTCGACTCTACTTTAAAACTTTTTAATCCTGTTGAAATTTTTCACATTTTGTCACGTTAGAACCACCAACCTTAATTAATTAATTTGGATTTAATGTACAAAAGTTATGCATACTTTTTATGGTTGTGTTCTAGCAAATTTTATTAAATTTATTTAATAAATTATGCACAATTATGAACAATTTATCATTTAGCAAAATTTTATAATAAATTTTGCTAGATGATAAATTGTTCCAGTAGTTATTACAATAAACATTAATATCGTTGTTGTGAGACCATTTTCAAGTAATATATTGCTAATTGCTAAGTTCGTCCACCCAAAGTCCAATAAACATTTAATGTTGTAAATTAAACTTAACACTGAATCTGGAAGATATTTTAATTATAAAAATAATAAATAAAACGGAAACAAAAACACAAGGATTAATAAAATGAACTATAATGTCTCTGTAAACAAAATATTATCAGAATGTAGCTCATTTCAATTGATTATGCTAATAATTGATTGATTATTGCGACAGGCTGAGTTGTATTGTGAAGAAATGTTCCATTTTCCAAGTTAGCGTCCGTAGCTAACTTTAATAAACGTCTTGTACATTTTGCATCTCATCTTTTGCACAAATCAGGAGAAACAATACAGATGTACCTACAAGATGCTTGTCACTAACAGCAGGGGGCAGCGTTGTGCTTATTTTCTGTTGAGCAGCTTGATAGGAAACCATAAAAGTCTTATTTTTCTTCCTCTTATTGTATTTTTGTCACAGACGATGTGTCCATCTCCGGCTTCAAGGACGCCATCAGCGAGCAGAGCGTCCCGGAGAGCGCCGCCGAGGCAGTGACTGTCCAGGAGAAGGACGGGGCCGCGTCCCCCGACAGCGTCAGCGCCGCCTCCCAGAGCATCGACGAGCCAGCCAAAGATACGGTGAGAGATCCAGGAAGTCTTTGACACAGAAGAAGTCAAAACACCAGGAGATGATGATGCTGACTGTCCTCCTCCAGGTGTCTGTGCTGGTGCTGAAGGTCCAGACGTTGTGTGTGGGCATGGAGGCGGTGGGCGAGAGCTCAGCCGTGACCCTTGAGGTCGGTCGGGTCACTCCTAACCAGCTGGGCAACATTGGCCTCAGAGAGTACCTAAGCAACCGCAGCCTTGGTAAGTAACAACCATCGATACGATTTATTACGGATTCTGCATGTTTTCCACGTTGCACCCACATTTCACAGCTTTTACATATTTTATCTGTAATATTATTTTGTCTTGTTTCATGTGGGACTTCTTTAAATTATAGCTAAAATTGGCATGTGGGAGAGGTTGTTGAACATACATTTAGAGCTCCTGTTGGTGTTTTTTTTTTTTTTTTAACTTCAGAATAATTATGAGACAATTGTGAGACGGAAAGAGAAATGAGTAGCTTTTATCCAAGAGCAGGAAGCTGCAGGATGTTACTGGAAAGGTTAAAATGCTTTTCTTAGAAGAATAAAAGGAGTTCCTGTACTATAACGGTTTTAAATTAGCTTTTATCATCATCTAGACTAAGAAAAACAGTGTTTGAAAAAAAAAACAAAGTTTCTTAGAAAGCAGATTATATTTAAAATATTTACATTATTTTGATATTTTAGGCACTATAATTTTAGTTTGAGTTAGAAGCACAGAACCTGGGAATATGTCCAAACGTATTCAAAATTCATTCGCTTTATATCAGCTTTAAGGTTCAGAAAAGCCAAGTTGATAATTTTATTTTCACGTTTTCTGAATTTTCACAAATTGAGATTAGAGATTATATTTTAAACTCGGAACTAATCAACGTCAGGTCAGATACCAAAGATGCCAAAACAGAAACCAACAATGAATTGTATTTGTCTTTATGTTATTTTAGAAGAAATAAGTATTGAGTATGTACTGTATATGTTGTTTTTTTTTTTTTACTCGAATGCCCAGAATAGACAGAGATCAGAAAACGGAGAATCTTCAGATTTTTACTGAAACTATTACGATTAAAAAATAAATAAATAAATAAGTCACCACACCCACCCAAACGAAGAGAAAATAAGAGTAAAATGTTCAAACTTTGCATAAAATTAGTGTTTTTAAAGATGTACATAACATGGCTTATCACTGGTTTAGATTTTATTGAATAAACTATGATATTAACTAACATCGCATTACATAAATGTGTATAAAGTATTAAAATTATTAGACAGTTTAGGAAAATATCTATTGTTACGCTGATGATACTCAGCTGTATTTATCCAAAAAGCCCGACCAATCAAAGACTGCAATTAATATTTATACTGTAATAAAATGAACTGGGTTAGAATGTAATGATATTATTGGATTAAATTTGATTGTGAGCAACCTAGTCAGGTGAGATTAGGAATATAATCAGAAATGCTTAAAAACTAGATGACAAATTAGGTTTTCCACTCTAACACACCCATCCCTGCTTTTGTCTTTATTTACCTCCCGTAACCTCCCCACAGGTATGGTGTGTTCAGTACCAATACCTGCTCAGAGCAGCCGAGGTAACCGCTGGGTGTTAATTCACCATGTTAATCCTAACATGCATGCTTGGCTCCGCGCATCTGTGCCTGTGCTTAACATGTTTACACACATGAAGCGTGTGTGTTTGCTCGTTTTCCAGCAGCAAACGGGGAACACTTGAGTGTGTGTGTGAGTGGCACTTAATGAAGGCTAGATTTGTCTGTAATGGACTGAGTGGTCCCATTATTTGCAACATTAGGCCCCCCAGACTTTAAACACGGCAGATTTAAATTAACTTCTGGTTTTTGCGCGGACAGATTTAACCCCTAATCCTCCCGTTCTCTTCTCCGTCTAATTATCTCCATCCTCCTCTTCCTCTCTCTCCACTGCAGCAGACTTTGCAGTTTCAGTCCAGTGATTCAGGCAATGAGAGAGACGCCAGGTTTACCCCCCTGCCACCTATTTCTATCGCCCATCCTCCCTCTCTTTCCCTCCAATTTTACTCTCCCTCAAACTCCCACTCCATCTTCCTCCTAATCCTGTCGCTCAGCCCTCCATCTCCACCTTTCCTTTTCTTCTCCAGGCCATCTTTTCCCTCTCCTCTCTGTCTTATCTCACTCATTCAGTCCTTCTGAATAGCTTCTGGCTTTTTCTCGTTTTGCATTTTCCACCTTTTTTTTATTTTTCTCCAACTGTAGCTTCTCAGAACAGAGAAAATGTCACTTCATGTAGAAAAAGCTGACAGCTCTGCGTATTTGTGCAGATCTCTGTGTTTCCTCTCCATTTTAACCCTCTATACGTTCTTTCAGAGCTTTATAAGTGGAATCAATATGTTCATTTCCATGACTTGCTGAATGACGTTTTGTGACTTGTGATGTTTCAAGTAAAATTATGTCTCAACTTCAGCTTTTATCACATCATTTTCTCATCCTTTTCAGGATTTAGATTGTTCATACATGAATAGTTAAAGCAGGAAGTTTATTTGAACAGCTAAAGTCAGGAAACATAATTAAACATGACTGTCAGCTGGAGCCTGTGGGACGGTAAAAAGCCTCTTTCAGTTCTTTCTTCCTTCTAAGGGAATCTCTGTCTTTTGTCTCCAACTCCTCTTCATGATCTGCTGCTTCCTCCTTTACAGTCGCTTCACGTCTCACTTAAAGCTGCTTTTAAACCCGACATCAAAATACTCCACACATCACTTCAGCGGCTGCTTTTGAAACTATTTACCTGGAAGAAACCATCTTAAATGTGTTGAAACATTAAGTTCATAAGGCTATTTGACGAAATAACAAAACGTTAGCAAAGATTAAAGAGATGTAGAGCAGGCAAGATATTGACTGCTCTTACCATCTCAACACATCCCACACAGTGTTACAATACAGAAAATAACTAAATAAATAATAGTTATTTAAATTTCACTAACTGTTCACCTCTAAAGAAAATAAAATTGTATTCAACTTACAGAACCATCAACATATTTATTTTATTTTATATTTAGGTCATGTTTTTATAATTAATTTTACACGTTTTACATTTTATATTTATATTTGCTAATATTTAACACTTTAGATGAGAGTATAAATTGTCAACAAATGAGCACTTTCCCCTTTGGGATCAATAAAATATTTTCCAAAATTCTGTTACATTTTATTTGTATTTATTTTTCAGAAGCACGTGTCACACATGGACTTAAAATAAAGTAAAATATTAAAACCATGTTCTGTTTTAATGTGAAAATTACAAAAAATGTAATAATGCTTCTATATAATATAAAGAAGTACATTCTTATATATATATATTATTCAGTAATTAAAATATTTGAACAACTGGTAATTATCCGTTATAATATCTTTAATAGGTTACATTTTTTAATGTAACCTATTAAAGATATTATATGTTAAATTAATAGCTTAAATAAAAAAATTAATTAAATTTAACCTATTAAATTGAATAGGTAATTGTTTTTAAATGTAACCCATTAAATTTAATATGTAAAATAAAAATAAGTATTTTTTTATTTAGTGTATGAAATCTAATAGTTAATTCATTTAAACTATTAAATGTAATAGGTAGAATTTAAAAAAGTGCTTTTTTTAATTCAACCTATTAAAGAATTAGATATTTATTGATTTTTTTAAAATGTATTTTTTGTAATCTAAGCTCTGAATTAAAAAAAAACAAAAAACGTTTGAGATTAAAATGTATTTTTGTTTCTGGGTCAGTAAAGTGAAACTGATGCAGAGTAGAATAAAGTTACAAAAGTTACATTTTACGCTCTGGAGTATTTTGAGGTCAGAGGTAAAATCGGAAACGGCTCCGATTCTGAGCGTGAGCCGCTGTGTTTTCCTCCACAGCGGGTGGGGAGACCCGCTCTGGCTCCAGCCGGGGTCTTTACAATCCGGAGGTCCGGGCTCGCCTGGAGAGCGGGCCGAGCGCCGCCACTCACTCCCCGCTGGCGGAGCGCAACGGCTTCCTGCAGCTGCATCTCCATGGATACCAGGCCAGATTCATGATGGCGTCGCTGCGCAACCTGGCGCTTTTCCTGGAGGGCGACCGCTCCACCGACGTGATGCCCATGGAGATCAGAATCAGGGACACACACATCAACTTAGAGGCGAGGAAACCCTGTAGTTTACATTTGAAGGTTATGATCAGCGTTACATTTACTTGAGTGACTTTTTGAAAAACAATTTACTTTAGGAGAATAAAAAAAACCAAAATTTCAAACACACACCTGCAGTTTTTGTTGAAGTTTTATAAGTTTTTTATTGAAAGAAACTGATTTGGAAACATTTTCTTTTGTCTGATTTTGTTACTAATATGAATTCTTGACATTTTTGTCCTTAAAATACCAAGATTTCCACTTAACTTTACATTTTGGTCCATCTGATGATGTAATTTTTAAATATTAAATGATTGGTAAAATGTTTACTCAAGTACAGAGTAACTGATCAAATTATCAAATAGTTTTTTTACTCTTATTTAAGTAACTTCTTGGACGGATACTTTTTACTTTTACTTGAGTAGTTTTAATATGAAGCACATTAAAATTCTAGTCTTAATAGAGAAACATTTCTGGGTTTTCTACCCACTGAATGAAAAACAAACATGTTTTAACCAAAAATTCACCAGACACAGACACACGCCTGCAGTTTTTGTTAAAGATTTATAAGGTTTCTTATTGAAATAAAAGTCTCTTTTGCCCGATTTTGTTATTTTTTGTTACTTATGTGAATTCTTGTCATTTTTGTCCTTAAAATAAAAAACAATTCCACTTAACTTTATATTTTGGTCCATCTGATGATGTAATTATTAAATATTAAATGATTGATAATTTAATCTGTTACTCTGTACTTGAGTCAACATTTTACCAAAAGTTTTTTTACTCTTATTTGAGCAACTTCTTGGATGGCTACTTTTTACTTTTACTTGAAAAGTTTTGAGTACTTTATTCACCTCTGGTTATGTCATAAAAAGTAAATTTTGATGTAATTTCCTGTCTACAGCAGGGAGACGACTCCGCTGACAATCCCGACGCAGAAACAAACACGCTACACGTGGACAGCCTCGTCGTACGCAGAAATGACGACGGCTCTTTCTCTGTCGGAGGTAAACGCAGCATCTACATCAAATCTCCCAACTCACTCAGCTGTAATTAATTACAAACTCTCTTGTCCTTCGTTCTCGTCGCAGTGGACGGCGCCGCAGACGCCAAACCCAAGAAAGCGCAGACGGACAGCACGCTCAGTCCACTTCCTGAGGCGGTGAGTGGCGTCTGCAGGACAGCGAAGGCGACACAGACTCAAACGCCTCCCAGCAGCCCCAGACCGACCGACAGGGAAAAGGTCAGACTCTAACGATGAAATAATCTGCAGTTTGAAGGTTAAATTTGTACATTTGGTGACATTACAACTTCAAACTTTAATGTGTTTTATTGGAATTAGAACCAGAACCAAACATGGAGAAGCAGCATTCAGCTTCTATGCTCCACAAATCTGGAACAAACTTCCAGAAAACTGCTGAAATCAAGCCTGAAAACGTACCTATTTAGAGTTGCTTTTGAACCACAATAAATGGAACGTTGTCCAACATATTTGACGTATATTTACGTGATGATTTTCATGACATCATTTGACAAAGTTTAATGTTTATTGCTTGTTTTATAATTGGTTTCCATATTGTGTTTTTATGATGTAAAGTACTTTGAACTGCCTTGTTGCTTAAATGTGCTAAGCAAATAAGCCTGACTTCAATTTGTAGACAGCAGTTTTCAAGTCTTGCCACAATTTGACACTTCTATTTGCATCTGGACTTTGACTAGACCACTCTAACGCATGCTTTCATTTGAAAGATTTCTTGTTTTACCTCTTGCTGGATGTTTAAGATTAGTTAAAGGTTTAAAATATCCAGGATTTATACTTTTTTCCCCATATTCCTGCCAACCACTCTGACTAGCTTCCTTGCTTCTGCTGAAGGAAAGCCCATATCATAATGCTGCCACCACCATGTTTGTTCTTAGGTATTGTATGTTCAGAATAATGGTCAGTCTTTCATCTGCATCTACGCCTAGATGTTCAATTTTGATCTTATAAGACCACATTTTTTAGTGTTTGATTTGCAAGATGTTAATACTTTGAACTTTTCTGGATTTTGCCACAAAATTTAGAGGATCATCCCTTCTTTTTTGGCTTTTTTTACACTGGGATCATGTCTCTGCTGTGCTTCCAGATGCTGCTGGAGGAGAACGAATGCCTGAAGGTGGAGCTGTCCAGAGCCAAGATGGCGCTGGCCGAGGCTCAGATGGAGAAAGACTCGCTGCTTCACCGCATGAAGAGCCTAAAGATGAACACCAGCTAGAACTGCCTCGTCAGTGACGAGCTCCAACTCTGACTACAAAAAAAGAGGACTTTTTATTTTATTTTTTACTTTAACTGCACACTTTGTCGAGGGAGATACCACAACTTGTGACTTTTGAAGACTAAGAAATGTTTTGTTCTGTTTCGTCGAACAAATGCAAAAAGAAGAAGAAGATATTCTGTTTTAAAGCTTGTGAAAAAGATGGTAGAAATCTATCATGTTTTTGGTGCCTACAGTAACTCATCCTTTACTACTTCTGTTATTAAAACCACCACAGAAACCTGGAGATCTGAAAGAAAACTGAATGTCGCATCTTTAGAGGAATATCAAAAAAAGAAGGTAAAAAGACGACTTACTTTGCACTGCGCTGAGTTTTCAGTGCGTTCAAATTCAGACTCTAATTGTACAAGAATGTGAACATGTATTTTCTACAGAACCTTGAAGGGTTTTGTAGTGTTTGCAGTTGAATGTGATTTTTTTTTGTGTGTGTGTGAGTCTCAGACAGAACAAGCATTTTGTGACGTGCGGAGGACAAACATCGGTTCACTTTACAGCTTTTTCAAATGCCTCCGAATCAGCTGTTGCCTCCACGTTTGTCCTATTTTTATATCTGTAAATATTCAATGCTGCACTTTTTAAAATTGAGGCACTGTAAATACAGCTGTGGGAGAACAATTGGAGCAAAGCGTGAAAAAAATGGGCCACTTTGAAGCTGCCCAACTACATGTGTGTTTCTTTGTGTAAAAACGAAGAGGAAAAAAAATCCACGTATTTGAATGACTTTCATGGACAAGCAATGACAATATTTGCTGCTTTAGTCATCCCTGTGTGATAAATTACATGTTCATAACTAAAATCAACTTATTTTTCTAACAGCAGGAAAGTGAAGGTAGGTTTATCCCTAATATTTAGCTGTGATAAATTTAGTAAACATGTGCAAAACATCTACTCTCTAAAAAAATCAATTTAAAGTTCTTGTTCCTCCAAAAGAAAATAAATTTAAAAACTGAATCAATATTTTTGCTGCAATCGTTTTCTCCCCTACTTACTAGGAGGAAGTAAGCAAAAAAAGTATTTTTTTCTGTCAAAGCTGCTGAAATACTGATAAAAAATAAAGGATCCAGTTTGAAAGTTTCAGCTTTTTATTAAGTTTCTGGTTTGAATTTACTTGCATTTTGTTAATTTACTCTATGATCTAACTTTTTTTTTTTTTTTACACATAGGTTCAACTTTTATTAGGTACAGTGGGTAAAATAAGTTTTTAACATCTTTTTTATTGATGTGTACCTGCGATACAAATGACAGACTTGAAAATTTGGTGGTGTAAAAACAAATTTTCTCCACTGCATGTTGTAAATTTGTTGCCAACTGCTTACATTACTAAGTTATCTTTTTTTAAAAAAATACTTTTTTTTAAGGATAGCTGATGCAATTTGTCTTGCATCAGACTTCCTGCCTAAACAGCATAATGTGCTTTACAATAACATGCCGCTTAACTCTTTCTTTTATCTCCACCTTGGCCAGTTTCATTGATTTCTGCTGCCTGATGCAGCAATTCCTCCTTGGAACAATTAGTTGGAAAACCCATCTTGGCCGCCAGATTGTTGTCAAAGCTTATAGCTTGCTGTTATTAATTTTATGCACAACAATGCCCATTTTAAAACAGCTTGAGGCTACATTCCCCTCCTGATAGGTGAAAGATAATGCAGCTCAACAGTGGCAGCAGCGACTTGAATGTGAAACTATTGTTCTAATATAGTCATAATCTAGCACTTGACCACAGATAGCTGCAACACAAAATTAGAAAATAAGCACTTTATTTCAGTGATGTGTGGTCAGGGGATTTACCTGTAATCCTTACAGGTAAAATGAGAACATGCGAAGTAAAATAGATGCTAACGACAATGAGAGGAAATCAATTTGTCTACTTGAATTTTCTATAAACTTTTTTTTTTTTAAATATTGGTAATATTTTTGCAATCAATCACCGAATTTACTCATTGTTGAAATTCATAAAAACAGTGCAGTGTTGTGCCTCACCTCTAGGGGCGCTGTGTTACACAAAGTGGATGAACCAAGCAGTTGGAGTGTGCTTATTGTAGTTCTCTTTATATCTCCAATATATAAAGAGATATAAATACGTTCACACTGCATCCTGAAGTGGCCCACATCCGTTTGTTTTTGTGTGAAGTATGATTTTTTTTTTTGTGGGGTCGTTCACACTTCCAAGTATGTGATCTCCAATGTGAACTTCAAACGACCTAAAAGTGATCGCATGCGCAGTAGAGGGCGTGCTCATTGTTTGCGGAAGTAAACGTGGATGCTAACGGTGGCGGGTGTCTTCCGATTCTGAAGTCGATGTCCGACCGGAGCCAGCACATTAACGCCTTAATCTTCATTAAGGTCTGCCATGGTTGTTGTTTTTCTTCCCGCTTGCGCGTATCAGGACGCAGAGAAGTGACGTTTGTCGAGTATCAATGACATTCAGGTCGGATGACTGCGAAGAAATCGGATTTGGGTCACTTCAAGCTGCAGTGTGAACGTAGGGTTGTTTAATTACACAAGTTCTACATATGCGGACATTCCTTTGTCTAATAAATTTAATGAATATGAGTCAATGTGTGACATATTTAGTATTTTTGACCGGCCATAAATGCGCAGTGAAAATGCGGAGGTTGAAAGTACTGTGCCTCACAGATAGGGGCAGTGCTGAGCCCCATAGGCACAATAGGCAACAGGTGCTCTTCTTCTACGCATTGAAAAGACTGAAAACATTCGTAAAAATAGAGACGTTCAAGCCCTTTCTATTTTTTTACTGCCATATTTTTAAAAACGAAAGAAAAATGGGACAGAAACGATGACACTTTTTACAAGAGAATGACAAAGATATTCGTGGGGAAGGATAAGAGTCTGGACGTCGAATGAAAATGAAGGTAAGCTCCTACACGATGTACAATTTTTACCTGAAAAGAGGAAAGACGGCTAACGTAAACATTTAATTTTTTTAAGAAATCAACTGTGACCTTTAGTTATTTATTGTTGAATTGTATTTTATTAAAGCACAACTAAAAGCAGCTGAGGTCAAACTGAAATGTAAGCTTCTACACTGGGTTTTGGATTTGTATGAACGTGACGTCACTGCTTTATAATGATTTCATAGTCAGATTGTGATTCAGTTATGGATTTTTGCCATCAGAAATCTTTTCCCTTTCATTCTTTGGGACTTATTGATAATTTAGAATTTTGGTAGTTTTAATATTTTGTTTTTGATAGCTTTACAGAAGAATTATTTTGAATGTAGAACCAAGTTTGTCTTTCTATCTAATGTTGCACCCCAATGTTTTTGTACAAGATGTTTCATACTGATCCATAACTCCTTCGCACTTGCTTTGACAATATTTGAAACTAATCCTGTACTGAAATACGACTCCAATCAATTTCTCCCAGCAGGAGGTTGCTTAGTTTGATCCTTCAGGAGGATTTTGGTCTGAATTATACTGTTTGGAAGCTCCACAGTATAATTCATTCCATTTTCTTCAGATTTAAAACCCCTTAGAGGATTTTTACAGCAGGTGTTTGACCTGTGGCTCACCTTCGTTTTATGATGGAGCATTTCTGAATTTATGTGCAGCAATGCAATAAAAGGAGGTAAACTCCGCATGTAAGAGCAGCCAGTGATCTGCTGCACAGGCTGTTTGGACTTAAATGGTCATGACATTTCGCAGCTGCAGCGGAGCAGTGCATCATGGAACGATGTTTAATAGCTGTTCACACATCTGCAAATGGAAAGCCGGGTTATTTTCAGCTGGAAACGTGTTTAGATGCTGCAGCCTAAAGCTACTGAGATGATAGCCAAGGCATCACAGGAAAGGATGTATGCATGTTTGAGTAATGTGTTAAAGACAGAGGAGGGAGTACAGGGCGTGTCTGGACTAGCTGGATTGTGAGAAAAACACTGAGCATAGAGAGGAGACAGGTTGTGTCTTCGCAGCTTCTTTTCCATTATTCTTCTGATTTTTCATATCTTATTTAGGAGATGATTTTACATTTATTTAACATTTGATAGTTTAAATGTTTAAAGGACTGAATAAAAGTTCTCTTTAGAGATTCACTGTATTTCTGTAATTGGTGCTAGGAATTGGCGCATAGGAATTTGTTTTTTCTTCACAGATTATCTCTTATATTATACTGTCATGGTATTAATGGGGGATATTTAAAGTTTCTTTGTATCTACTGAACAAGTAAGAAGTACTTGTCTTTTTCCATTTTAATGAAAATGTTGAAGTGTATGCTGCAGGGTTGTGGTCATCTCCATTACTTCCTTTACTGGTTTTGGTTGTGACTCAGATATTCATCACAACATCATGACATGCTCTGACACAGCGTTTTTGAAAGCAAAGTTACTACGTCTAGGAGGATTTAGTTTCTTATATTTGGGCGTACGTACTACATACAGTATGTACTAGCAGCTGAACATAACTTGTCCTTTTAACCAAAGGATTAACTTTACCATGGTCTTGTCTTTTCCATGTTTCCATCATCTATTGAAGGATAATCTGCATTAATTAGATGGATTTGGTCCTTAGAAAAGGAATGGAATTGGTGAATAACACTTGAACGATCCAACAAGAGAGTGGGTGAACTGGAATGTGTTCAAGAAAGATTGATTCTAAGTCTACATTGGGAACTAAAGACAGAGTGAAAGCCATAGAAGCACACATTCATTGACTTTCTTTTGCACAAACCTTAAAAACAAACATGAAAATCTTTTGTTTTCTTATTGCTCTGACTGATACAATAGAATCTCATACTGCGAGTCTAAGCTTGACCCTCACCTTTCACTGACTGGAATAACTGAAAACAAAGGAGTAACGATGCTAACAGTAAAATCGTGATGCTTAACATCTTTTACGCATAGAAAGCATGAGATAAAACGGAGCTGAAAACACATTTTATTTGTTAAAAAAAGAGAAGAAAACCGTTCATATTTTTCTCCTTACAATTCATATTCATGTGCTACTTTTCTATTGTAATGAAGCAGCAGCGTGAATGCATCATGCAGGTTCCTGCTTGCAAAAAAAGGGGCAGAGTCAGAGTGGGGGGGATGAAGGTGTCCGTCCGTATTATGGCTGTCAAAGCGCATTAAATCCCTGCTCCTGCCTTCATTTTGCATTATTCACACTAACCCTGCTCCGACACGGCTGGCTGACGGGAGGAGGAGGATATTTTTGGGATATCACCTGTTTCCCAACCATATTTCGGCTGCAGCGGCGCGCCGATTGAGAAAAAGAGAGACAACAATGCCAGCACGGAGAATGATGAAGCGCGCATGCGCGGCAGCGATGGGATAAGTTTTAAATCTCACAGAAGAAGAAAGAGTGAGAGCTGCAGGGCGTTTGGGTCACTTTTTTTTTTTTTTTTTAAAACAGAGCGACGACACACAAAGTACAATTCATTGATGTTGTAGCATCGTTATCCCCACCCAGACGGTACAGGGAGCTTCTGAATCAAACCAGGGGAAATTGTAGCGGAACACGTACTCAGGTACTTCCAAAATAAAAGCATCGCAGTTAATAATCAATAAACAGGGAAAACGGTTAAAGTCAGTGGCGCTTCGGAGTTCAATGATAACACAAAAAGTATCGGTAAATATGTTGCATTTAATCATTTTTAAGTCATGTTTTTATTTATTTATAACATAAATATGCTTAGTTTATGTGTATTTCTATTTTCTAGTTAGGATTTCAACATCTTTGGTTTGTTGAATAGCTACCCCTATGAAAAACTACTGCCACAGATTTCTGATTTCTCATGCAACGGCATAATTGTTTTGAAGCAGTATTGTTTGTGCAGTGTAGTTCTGAATTTGCTAGAAAAAAGAAACAAACAAAAAAACAATCTTAGACATTTTCTAGAAAAAACAATTGGAAATTTTCTGAGCTCAGAAATTTGGAATTTATCATTTTTTTTCTAAAAGAAATTTCTTATTTCTTAGCCTTGTCTTGCACTTTTTTCCTTTTTTTTCTTTTTTACTTTTGGAGCTCAGAAATTTTCAGGTTTTTTTCTAGAAAATTTCTGAGGTTAATCTAAAGTTTCTGACCTTTTTGGCAGAAATGTATTCCTCCTTTTTTTTTCTATCTACATTGGCTCCAATACACGGTTGTAGAAATTGGCATCATCACTACCTGGTTTTTATATGTTATCTAACAGAATACATACGCAGAAGGCCGTCCACGGAGATTTGAGGTTTTATTTTGAAAGGCACTACCGGAAGTCAGTCATTTAGTTTGGTGGAACTTGACCGCTGAGTCTGAGCCGACCCTGATAACCGCCGGAGCATTGCGGTTGGTTCGCCGGAGAGACAGGGAGGAGGTGAGCGGACTGGGAGAGCTTTTTGTGGCTGCAGACGGAGTTTCATCTCCAGTCTGTTCCCAGCAGAAGCTCCGCAGGAAACAGGACAAAGAGGGAGTTTCAATTTTTATTCTTTTTTTTCTTTTTTGATCCGGCTTTTACTCTTCATTTCGGGCGTGCTAAGGGGGATTTGTTTCAGGTTTCAGGATCAAACACCGGGAGTACATCACGCAGCTGTGGATGTGAATCAGCTGAGGTTGCAGGGCACCAGGGGAGCCGTGCTCTGCACCATCAATAACACCCACTTCCACGCAGCGAGAGGGAATCCTTCCTTAGATGCTTCCCCGCGGCAGACGCTGAGGAGTGGAGGGATTTTATGGAAGATTTGTTGGATTTTCTTTGTTTTATTAATCGCCCTGTCGTTGCAAACTTGAGAGTCCGGGATGGGGAAGGAGCAGGAGCTGCTGGAAGCCGCCCGCACTGGGAATGTCGCCTTGGTGGAGAAATTGTTGAGTGGGAAAAAGGGAATACTGGGGTCAGGATCCGGCTCCATCCCTATCCCCAACCTCTTGAGGTAAGCAGCCTCCTTCAGGTGGAGCTCTGCAGTGTCCTGGGAGTCCCAGGGCACTGCAGGGGATTCCTGGAGGTTTCCCTTTCTGCAAATCTAGGCTATTTTTTAATCTTGTATTTTAGCTCACAAGTGCACTACAGTTATCACTTACTATTACAACTGTAGAACAGACGTCACATCATGCATCAACATTAGTTGCTGCAGGAGCTTTATGTTTATAGCATGAAGCTGAATACAGACGTATTCACACCCTTTAATATGTCTCACATTTAGTCAGGTTACCACCACAAAACCAAAAATGAATCTTATTGTGAAAGGTTTGGCACGCATTTGCTTTCAGGCCCCGCTTACTCCGATATCCCTAAATAAAATAATAAAGTTTTCCCTCCGTCTGGGTGAAATTTCTCTTGAGAAGCATCCAAGAGGTCAGTGGTGGCTCTGGAGGAGCTACAGAGAGCCACAGCTCAGGTGGGAGAATATGTTGCCATGGCAACTGTTAGCAACGCAATGCAAAAATCTGGCATTTCTGCAGACTTGGCAAGAAGAAAGCTATTTGGTGTCCTTTTTAAAAGTTTTTCTAAAGCGGTGTAGGGAAAAAGTCCAAATTTAATGTAGGGGTAGGAATATATCATGAAAATGTTATTAATATAATGATATTTTTTAATATCATTTTTAATTTTTTAATATAACTGAGTTTTTAATAAACTCAACTTACTGTTAAAAAACAGATAAAAAATTTTATTTCTGCTATTCACTGTTTTGTCCATGAGATCATCAATAAATATCAGTAAATATGGTTAAATGACTGCTCTATATGAAGTTTAGTGATATAAATCACATTTCCTTTTGGCATTTATGTTTGGGGTTCTATGAATTCTGTCATGCTTTTATCTAAAACAGAAGTAATACATAGTTTTTATCATTATTTTTATCATTATCGCAGTAGTACTACAAAATATTTTGATAAAATTCTAAGTCTATATCATCCACCCCTTTGTTAACCCTTTGACCGATATGCAAAACACTATTTGTTGGTCAAAATTAAGCATCATAATGCAGGGTTTATTGGAATAGTTTGGAATGTTGTTAGAATGGCCTAATCAAAGTCCAAAATTGTACATTACTTTGAGCTGCCACATCAAATCCCATTAAAATTCACTCAAGTTTGTGGTTTTAACATGACAAAATGTGTATGAATATGTCTGTGAGTCACTAAGACTAGTAGAGAATCTGAGTGAAATGAAAAATATTGGATTGCTTGTCATTTCCTGTTCTCTCCTGGTGCCAGGTGTGCTTTCACTGTTAGGTGGGGAAACCTCTGCACAGCAAGAACAAAAGAACAGACAGCAGCTACCTTGAGATTCAGGGCTGTGACAGCTTCTATAGTGCAGGGACACACTTTGATGCTCAGATGATGGAAGCATTTGTAACTTTGAATTCAGTCTTTCACACATTTCTCCATGCAGCAGGCGGTTTATACTCCAATGGCGCGCGGATGTAAGTTTGCCATCGCTACGTTGATCATTTCGTGTGTTTGGAAAGAACTGAGTCTTTTTGCATGAAACCTGGCGAGCTGAGTGTAGGAGTTGACGGAAGCTTTTAACAATAATCGAAACGCTTGCAGCATCACTTCTATTTTTGTTCCGAAGAAAGAGGATGTCCAGTTATGAGGAAATGCAGTTTGACTGTAGGGTCTGCAGGTTCCACCTTTTGCTACTGCGAATTTTTACGTCAAATTTCCCATGAGCCAAACAAAAAACTTTAACTTGAAGTGCGGTTTTGATTTTTTTCCTCTTTGTCTCTGTGTTCATGCTGACGCTGACCCAGGTGATAATCAGATCAAAGTTAGGGAGGGGTACCGCCTCAGGCGCTGCCCCTCCTCCACTGTGTTTCTTGACTTCCTGCTGGGGAAAAACTATACCACTTTGTAAAAGAAGTTTGGTGTAACTTCTTTGGAAGCTATTTGGAGGTGAATGTTGAAATTTCCTCAAATTCAGCAGCACTGAAGCATAAATTAGCACTTAGGGCTGTTTAGGGGTAGTTCTTGTTTACAACTTCTACTAGGAAGTTGCAGATATTCTCTGTGGGCTGTCAGTTCATGAGAAGTATATTTTGTGTGTAGTCTTTACGTGTGTTCATGAGTCTGTTCCCTTTTTTCTGCAGGGTTAATAAAAATTAATGTTTGGCCTGTGGTAATGCAATGCTGCTACCTCAATATTGTCACCTTCCTAAAATCATTTTTTAATTTTTGTTAAATATCTAATGTTTTCACACGTTATCGTACGGCACTACACTGTCTGATGATTTTCGTCAGCAAAGAGATCCTTTCTCTTTCCCATATTGCTTGAAACCTGTTTCCTGCTTAATAATGTGGAACATCCTTCTTAAATAAATTTCCTTTAATTGAGCTCACCAGACAAACTAATCAACCCAGCTCTCTGAAATTAATTATAGTGATTCAAAGAGCCCTGGCACACAATACCATCTATAAATTTAATAGCACTACAAAATATTTAATCTTTATGACACTTAAATCCAATTTGCATAATAATTTGGAACACGGTGTATATCTCATGTAAGTGTTTATCACGTTAACGAGCTTATTCATGTGGGATTTTAATTTATGTAATGGAAACATTGCAATTGTGAAATTGTGGGGGGGGGTTGACATTAGCAGAATATAGACAAAAATTGACACATTTTTTATTAGGAACTCGGCTTATGATGTTTTAAATTTAAAAGTTTCAAAAGCCAAAAAGAACCAGACTCTTACTGCGTCCAACTGGGAGGAAACCCAGTTGAAGACCCAAAACTAACCGTAGGGACTAGAAAACCCGTCTAGTTTTCTAATGATTTGGGATCCCCCACAACGAGTGGCTTAACGTGGCTCCCTTTTTACCTGTCACACCTATGGTCAGTAAGTCCTGGATTTAGCAGCAAGCTAATAGATGGAAGAATGAAAAGAAAGAAGATTGGAAACCATGGAGGTTTACGCCCACAGCCAACTGTCACTATTGTTACTGTTGGGACGGAACCTTGCTGATTGATGTGTAGCTTCGAGCAACTTCATTTCTTTATAAAAAATGGTTTCTAAATGACATCCTTTCTGTCGGGTCTCATTCTTTTAATAAATAATAAAGATACAGTTGGTGCCTACAGATTATTTAGCTATACTCAACTATTGTGTACCACTGAGCTATAAAATACCCTCAATATTTGTTTATTTTTTATGAATTATGGATGTAAATAATGAGAAGGGGGCCCAAATGTCAATTGTAATATATTTTAGGAGTATTATAATTTTAAACCCAGTTTTCATTGATTCTGAGTCATTGTGAGACCAATAAACTGACCCCTGAATAACCCAAGATAACCCTTGTTGGTGGTTAAATGGAAATTATTTATAATCATTTTGTTAAAAAATACAAAAATTCAAGTTTAGTAAACAAGTAAAAATTTTAACAAGTTAACATGAAGAGTTTATGCAAGTATGGGAAGAGATCAATTCCAATAAAACTCTAAAATTAATATGTTAATCGACATATCTTATAAATGATAAAAGTATATATAATCAAATATACCATGCCATAATTTTGCCTTGCTTATTTGATTAACATGCTCTTAACAACACAAAGATTTGCTGTGAATAACCAACTTAAAACCATGAAATAAATAAAAAGCTTTAACAGCACAACTACTAATGTATTTAAAAAAGTCAGATTCTTTCTAAGCTGTTGATCAGCAGCTAAATTTGCTTCATCGCTGCTATAAATTCCTCTTAATGTGACCACAACACTGATGTGTCATTAAGTCCGAACGTTTGTCGTAAAATGTTTCAGTAAAACCTCGACATGTTTAGCTGGTGATTCATAGAAAACTCTGCATGTTTCTCCAGAAATGTATTCCAAATAACTTTCCTGATCTTCTTTATGAGCTTCATGGTATATTAGTAACCGTGGAGACGGCAGTTTCATGCACAAGTAGACGTTGGTAATTTTCTGAGCCTTGTCAGACATCTTTTGGCCTTCAACACAGACTGTTGTTATGGTGATCATTATGTGGTTACTTTTAGTGCCACTGAATAAAACTACTAAAGACTTTTAGTGATTTACACTGATGTGAGATTTGTTTTGCTACTTTACCACTAATTTTAGTGTTGTATATTAGTTAGTATTATGTGGTGATATGGCTGGAAAACAATATAAACATTCCATGTCAGTCGATAACAATAAGTATACATTTTTTGTTTTTAAGTACTGCCAAACATGACCTTTCCTCTACTACTACTACTCAACAGGTTGTTGCTAGGCAACCAAACAGCGAGGGAGTGAGTGGGTTGTTGCTAGGCAACCAAAGAAATGAGTGAGTTAGTTGATTACGCCGAACTTGCTTAGCTAGCCGTGAGAGATTGAGCAGATAAAAGTATTGTTTCTGCCAGAATCCCCCAGAATGCCTTGCGGTTATGGATAAATTCAGTGAAATTATTGAATATTCTATTGATATTGATCACCTGCCTGTCGCAATATGTATTATTATTGATTTATTATCTTGTCATAGTATGATGGTGTGTGGTAATATTTTTGCTTAAACCTGACACTACCCATTGTTGCTTTACAGTTATTTGCATGCATGCATACATAGTTTATTGACACAAACTCAAAGATTGAAGGCAATGTTTAGGATGTAGTAGTAAGAATGTGTAAAAGATCACATTTTACACAGAGTCAAAATACTGGCTTATGATGTATGCCTCCAGAACATTGGGTAGATAACCCACACACAATACTGCTCATGTGATTACTATGACACCCCTGCTATCAGAGCGCTCCCTTCGGTGGGTCATCAGAAAGGTCGCAGCAAAGGAGTGTGTGTGTTGGGTAATGTTTTAGGAATGATCTGTGGAAATAAATGCATAGTTTTCCATCCTTATGCACCCAAGCCAACGACAGCATTCCTAAGTCATAAGGTTCACTGTTTTCCTGAAAGAATCGCCCTCGATGGACCGGACCAAAGGCACTCTGCGTGTAAAATCAGACATATGCGTATTAGGTAACGGGATGTGGGGAAGACGATCCTCGGCTGCAGATTTGTGGTGTGGGGCGCAGTGGAAAATCAATACTGGATGATCTCACTCCAGTTTAATGGCTTTTTTTGTGTGTCTGTGTAAATGAAGTCTACTGTAAATGGCAAGTGTCTCTTTGTTTGGGATGGAAAACTAAATCATAAAACACTCATCTGTTGGATGGATTTAGGGGAGTATTTAATTATATTATAAATACTTAATAATTGCACTTTCTCCTGAATATCTAAGTAACTCACTTAGAAAATGGCAAACGTGTCATTTAAATTAAATGTCTGTTCACTGCACTTTTCTATAAATTCACTTTACTTATGAACACCATGCTAGTTGTTAAAGGGAAGTTATTATGTAAAATTGACATTTTGAGCTTTTTTATCATGTTTATAGTGTAATTCCCTCATCTAATAGATACCTGGAATATTACTTGATTCTTTCATGGATGTTTGAGAAATCCTTGGCAACCAAACGGCTGCTCTCAAAACGTATCACCTACTTCCACTTTGCTCCTCCAGACTAGTGGCAGCAGCAATTACCAAAACACCTGGCGTAATTGCGCTTCTGTTGAATTCATCATACAAACTATTTCTCAGTCCAACACTCTAAAGATTATTTTGTAAATGCTGTAATGGAGGAGCTGAAAAGGGAGTGTCAGAAAGAGCAGGACCTTCTTAAAGAGATAGAGGCCCAATTTCAAGGCATTAACTTGCAAAGTCATATTTCTTTTAAATCATATTTGGTATATATATATAGCATTTTTGTGGTATAAAATGTCACCATGTGCCTGGAAAAATATACTGCCCCTTTAATAAATGCAAAACAGATCGCTCAAAGTTGGAGTAAAATAATAATGGTACAATAAAACGAGCTACTGGCTTTCCCCTGCATTAGTAGTGGCATAAAGAGGAAATTAAAACCTGTTTATGGATTGGTTTTGACCAGCCGACAGCTGATCTGCTTATTCAGGTCAGTAGCGGCGCTGACACCAATCCGATAGGTCGGCCCAGTGGTTCTCTGAATCAGCTAAAGGAACAAATTCACTGAAAAGCAACAGTTGTTGAAGAGAATGATGGCTTGTTGACACAGATAGATTTCATTTTAATTTGCTGTATATGAAAACTGATTGCATTAGAGGAAAGGGGTTTTGGTGACTGTTTTAGTATAATAAGGATAAATGTGTGTGTTGTACATCATGTACTAGTGAAACGGATTCACTATTGGACAGATGGTGTGTGATCCCTCCCCGTTCTCGGTTACGTTCAGGGGAAACCCGTCTTATTCTGGTGTTTACCTCCCTGTAAACAAACAGCCTGTAAGTGGAAGATGGCGACTCCTGGAGGGAACGAACACGTTCACCCACTCCTGAGTGGTGGATGCTCCGTTTTAATTGCCATCCCCACAGACCCCCTCTTGAGTGTTTAATATTTGATTTCTGCCTGTACTTTGTCACAGTAGGGAGTCTAGAGGTGTGCTTTTCAGTGTGGTCCACTAAGGATGAGGTTTTCCAAACCAGAGTTTATTTTCCTTGCCACAGTACTTAAGATCCGATCCAAAGGGAAATGCGATGACCAAAAAACCCGCGTCTGGCAGGTTTTTCTCTGTGTGTCTTTGGGAGCCGGAGCGTGTGACATAACCACTGGCTTTGCGTAACCGCAACGAGTATCCACTGCTATGAGTGTTGTGGGAGGGGAGCGGTGAGGAGTGAAAGCTGACAGGGGAATCTAGGAGCCACATGTGGTGCTGGGAATCCAAAATAGGTCAGAGGTTAACTAAGGGAAAAGCAGTGCATATGAAGAGGCGATTTAAAGGGGACACAAACATCCTGAGAGTGGATATTTAACATAGTTTTTAACAATGTAGAAAAACTGAAGTAATTAAAGGGTGTTTTCACACTTTATAGTCTGGTAGATTCAGTTTGATTGGGGACCAAAAGTGCAGTGTTTGTTACATTTTCAGCTGCTGCAGTTTGCTTTCACACTGCGTTGTGCCAAACAATCCAAACTAATTGAAAAAGCTGTTCCCCTCCTCACCTGTGGTGGCGCTGCAAAAAATAACCACTGATGAAAATGACACAAAAACATCTGAAGACATGAGCGCCACTTTCTTCTTCAGAAAATGTAAACAAAACTAGAGTGGCATTAGATTTTAACGGTTGTAGGACATCTACAACAATAACCATGAGCCATTTATCCCCCTAGGATTAGACTCGCCCCATTCTTTTGGTTCTATCTACCCAGAATACCTTGCACCATAGTCCACTTCCTGCTTTTGGAGCGGTATTTCTAAGTCCGCTTTCATCCACATATTCACTTCAACTGTACCAAGACCAAGTTTGTAGGCGGACCAGAGTTAGATTACGTGTTCATACCTCCCCAAGCAAACCAGACTTTCTACACAAACGAACTAGAGTTGAATTAAAGTGGACTAAATGGGGCAGGTGTGAAGAACTGGACCCTGCAACATGACAATGACCCAAACAAACCTGAGAATCTATCATGGAGTGACTAAGAATGAAGATATGGAAAGTCCTGTTCTTTAATGCACCTTTTTGTTTTGAGTTTAATAAAAAATAACATAAATGGAAAAGGATGTCCCAGTAGAGCTGCAGTGTTTAGGAAACTTTAGTTCATAATCCTGTACTGAACTCTGGCTGTCAGAAAACCCAGAATGTCTGAAACTGGACTGGTTGAAATGAGTTGAAGATGTGAAAGAATATGATTTTCCATGCATGTGATTAAATTAAAACTCCTGGATCCTGCCAAGAAACCAAGCTGTGCACTCCTTTAGCCTGAGTCTCTTTTTGTTCCTCCCTTGTTTGGTCTTTTTTTTCCATTTGAAGATGAAGCCTTTTTCAGTCTCTGTCCATCTGCTCCCCTGAATTCCCCTTTAATTTCACTTCAGTTTCCTCTCCATCACTCATTTCTCTCACCAATCCCTTCCTAAGCCTCCCCACTGCCACTTTTTTTCTGTTTTTCCTCCCACTGCAGCCCACCCTCTCCCATCTTATCACTCACCCCCCTTCTCACCGCTTACACTGCACTACATCTGTTGTCGTCATGCCAGAGCATCTTTTACCCATCATGCCTCTGGGTTTAACATAGGCATCGGTTAACAGCAGAAAACAAGAATCCAGGGAATCTGTATCTATGACTGTAAGAGAGTCATTGGGGATTATATTTGTTTTATAAAATCTGAGGTTCGTTTGTTTGGATGATGTGTATTTGTTGCACCAATTTCTAAATAAAATCAGTTGATTAGTTTTAAATACTTGGTAGTTTATTCCATTTACTCTTCCATTTATGAATGAAATCAGCTAGTAAGATGTTTTTATAATCTATCACACATTAAGTGCTAATTAAATGTTACGCATCAGCCTTAGACAGTTCCTACAGTTTTGAAAGATTTGAGATTGAATTGTATTAATTCCCAAATATAGAAAAATAGTTCTAGAATGGGGAAAATTGTCTTCATAATTTATTTTGTATTGTTTTCTGGACAGCTTTAGAGGCATTTGTATTTCACCAATCTATGTTTGGTGCTAGAAATCCAGTCTAGACTTGATAAAAGTGTGTTATAGAAGATAACTTCAGACGAATCATTGTTTTATTTTAGTTTAGATCTGTTCTGTTTGTGTAACATTTATTTAGAAAGCAGAAAATATATTTTGCTGCAACATAAAATCAATATATTCAATTCCAAACTTTGGAAATGGGCCGGAAAATAATCTGGAGCTTTTCACTTTAGAGACAGAAAACTTTGTCGCTTTGTCTTGTTTTGAAGAAAATGAGAACAAACATTTGAAAAAGTACATTTAGTGTTCAGATAATTATAGTTTTTAGTAAGAAGAATGTGTAGCTGTTTACACATTACTGACATTATAACACTGTTGCATACTTGCAAGATGTTAGCATGATTAACGCTAGTCCTGTAACTATCCGGTATTATCACAGCTTCTTTGTAAGTTAGAGGAATTATTGCTGTTTTTTTTTTTTTTTGTATCTTGATCTGATGACTTTCTCTTCAACACATTTGGCAAACGTGTTCGGGTCGGGTCTGTTAAGAACCAAACATGTTGATGCAGAGTGGAGGAGACGTGTAGGCGGGGGGATGGAGGTGTGACGCCCCGTCTGCCACGATAATCTGCAAGTCGGCGACCCCACGTACCGCGGCGAGCTTTGTGGAGCCACATTCCACTCGGCTCGCCGCTCTCTGATGGATGGCAGCTTTTAATGAAGCTCTGCTTTTGCAGCAGATAAGGAGCAGAAACAGCAGAGAATGGGGCTACAAGTGCTCATATCATTATGTGGTCAGGGGAAGGCTTTCGCTGGAGGCCGGTTACGCTTCCAAGTGTGTGTTTTAGTCGTTTGGATAACTTTTAATGCCCAATTATTTTATTTTTAATTGAAACTTACCAACTCCGTGGGTTTTTTTGTACTGATTTTTTTTAAATCTACATTTCACCTCACTTTCTCCTGTCATTTAGATCATAAAACTCGACCACTAAAACATTTTTGTGGCGATAGACCTGCAGGTCCACTTTCAGCAGCATTGATTTATTTTATAAAGACTTTAGTTTTGACTAATGTACTTGTTTTTTCTTGTCTAACTGCAGTAAAGCTGTAAGTGTAAAGCACATTTAGGTTGTTTACAGGTTTTACTGACTACTTAGAGTCATGTACATTTTTCTGGGGTGTTTGTTTTTATTTTTTATTCCTCCTGATCACCAAAGCTTTTAGCTTTTAGCTTTTTGTCTTGATATAAGCTTTTCATATCTGTTTATCAATAATTCTGATCAACAGCCAAAAAATTCTCTGGGGTTTTTTCAAGTGAATTAGAACTTTTTTGCACCATTGAATCCAAAAATCACTTTGGTTTCTGAGCTATGGATGTAACATGAGCATCAAACTTTTTTTCTCTCTCCTTAAAACCTTTTTGGGCGAGACATATTAACATAAATGAACTGATAATGACTCAAAAATGTCATCAATTTAGTCCGAAAATCATATTTCTCTAAATCAAATTACGGTAGAATAAAAATCTGACCTGATTAAGAAAAATGGATGTTATTTTTGGATTTAGTGAGTTCTAATTCACTTGAAAAAACTGACAACTTCCAAAATATATTTTTTGTAACCCAGTATAATTATTGATTAGACGTTTATGTTTGTGATGGTAGGACAGAAAATTCTTTTCCTGTTTTTTTTAATGGTTACTATGGAGACTGGAGACTTTCTTGGCTTTGGAGATTTTGTGGGAATATAAACTTGAATTCCTCATCCAGTCTCGTCCGTCACAGTTTTATTCTTTTTTTATTCTGGGAGTTAAACTATATTATAAATCGGTGCACCCCTAATTTTCGGTGCCATCCAATAACGTTCTTCTTTTAATGATTATTATATTTAAATCAATACAGGATGAGATTCTCATGTCTTTTATCAACACATCTCGTTTAGATCTTAGTGACTTAGATCAGACATTTGGTGCATTAAATTATGGAAAAGAAGCATTGTAGTGTGAAAAGTGTTGGTCGTCTTAGAATAGTTATAGGCCTAATTATGTTATTTTTATACTGCAGGCAGATGGGAAGAGTTTTACAGAGATCAGCTTTAAAAAGTCCAGTTTAATTGTTTGAACAGTGTTTATTCAAGAAATTGAATAAACAATATGCAATTGTAACAACAACAAGAAGCTTTGTGAAAAGCAGGTGCATGATGTTTCACAATATTGCTACATTTTAAAAAAAAGGTGGTAAATATAATATATCAAGTGAAGACTATCAATAATTATGTCAAGCCAAAATGATCTATGGCAGAAGCCCACAAGTCTGTAAACAAATCTAGTTTCAAATGAAGTTTTGCAATACTTTTTCCCATTAATTAGACATTTTTAAATCTTCTTGGCATTGAAGAAATTTTATTATGTTCATAAATCTAATTTGGAGTATTTTAGCTTTCTTATTTTCTAATCCACCCAATGGCCCAAGATATAATACGTAGGTTTGAGTGGCAAATTAAAGTTGAACATTGTTTGAGTTTTTCCTTGAATCCAGTTTAATTGAACAAATTGCTTCTGTTTCTTTGCACTGATTAATGGGATTGCATGGATTTCAGATACAGGAAATCCTTCCTGCCACATGCCATCTCACTGTACAATAAAAGCTAAATCATTGTTCCGCACTAATCAGTACAATTTTGCACAACTGCACTGTGGCACACTTGCTGTACATATATTTACATATACATACTGTATCTGCATTTTTTGAATCTTTGCAAGGACTGCTCTAAGCTGCTTTTTATATTGACAGCATGTTATATTTTATTTTTATTTTTATTTTGTCTACAATTGCTACTCAGTGGTGGTTGTTGTGTGTCTTGTCTCTATGCTGCTGTAACTGCGAAATAATTTCCCTGCTGGGATGAATAAAGTAATTCTATTCTATTGTATTCTATTCTATATCCACATTTGAAGATAAAAGACAAAACTAACAAAGCAGGTTAAGATTTAAAATATAAATGTTGAAACCTAGTATTAGCCTTGCCACATTGTGTTCGGGTATTATTGTTCTGTTGTATGAGACATTCAGGTTTGGAGTTGGACAGTGGTAACTTCATTAATCTTGTTCCTGGTGTCGTATTAGAGATATAATCTGCTTCTGTTCCTGTAGATGAAAGGCGCTTCTTCTTACAACTCGTCCTGTTTGTTGTCACTCCCAATTAGCTGCTAGCAACAAGAGGTGGAAGCATTACGAATATACACAGACAGACTGTGTACAGTTGCAGTAAAACACATGCAACTGTATTTAAGAACTGTGGGATTTGAACTATATTGCTGTATATTCCACATCTTTGGTCCTCAGGCTCTGCTGACATGGAGTCTTCCTGCTCCTCTGCTAATCACATCCGATTAACTGAGTGACTCTGCACCTCCGGGGCCGGGCCGTCACGGAGCGACTCCATGGAAATGTAAAACACAAAGTCAGACTTTATGTAAACACCCTGCTGGCGTACGGATGCATGCAGGTGTTTTTTATGCGTTTTTTGTCCCCAGACGTGTTTACAACTGTTTGTATGAGTGATTGAGCTGAGCAACCAGCGAGTGAGTTATGATCAACTGGCAGATTCCCAGTGGACGCACATTTCCCAGCAGGCCTCACTGGTGTCAATACATCACATGTTGTTATGTCAGGTTCATGCATGCATGGAAAAGCACTCTATTCATTATATTTATGCTACAGGCTAGTCGATGTAGCACATAAATGATGTAATGTAATTAAATAGTCCCAGCTGTTGTGGCCTTCCTTCAGTTTTGATTAAATATACAAAACTTCCTTTATTTTTTATTGATTTTTAACACTCGGAATAAGTAACTAAGTAAGTAGATGCATCAGTTGCTTGGCTCCTAAAAAGAATCTGAATTTCATATCTATTTTTGTCCAACCTGCCAAAAGGAGTCTCATTATTCTATCTTTTTTCCGTGTTCCATGAATGCACCATATAGTAATCGTACCCATCATTTTCCCACATTCTATTTTACCGATTATTTTAGTAATTTATGAACCAGTTGAAGCTAAAACTATACCTATCGCTTTACTCGAGGAGATTTGGCTAAAACATACTTATAAACAACGTTATAATGTTGTTTATAATTAATGTTTTAGAGCATGTTTATTTGACTTAGCCATGAGATTCATCTCGGTTGTATTTAAATTAACCTATCTGAATATTATTTTTAAGATTTTATTGAAAGTTGGTGCCATTTTTAGAGAAAATCTTGGTAGTTTTGTAACCAATTTTTTAAAATATGAAAACCAATTTGCATAATTGCTTAATCCAGCTGACCAGCAGTGTGGAGCTTCTTACGGTTAGTGACTAAAGCTGCTTAACATGATGATCTAAACAGTTCTGCCCACATGGTGATCCAGCATCAGTGCACTCTGTCTTCCTGATAATGAGCCTCAGTAACTGGACTCTTTCACAAAGTCCATCTTGTCATAACCTCATTCTTCATTTGTGGGCCAGTGGGAGCTGCGCCGTGATGAACGGCTGTTTAAACAGAAAGGCATCAAATATTCAGCTGCCCCCGAACTCCAGTAGTAAAAATTGAGATTATATTGTTGGTGGTGATGAACTCATTGCCAAATTCAGAATTCACTCCTTCTCTTCTCTACAAGCGCAGAGAACGAGGAAGCAGCTGGCTGTCGAATTCTCCTTCAAATTGTTTTATTCATGATGAAGATAGAGATTCCTGAGATGGGAATGGATGGCAAATTGGAAGCAAAAAAAACTTCCTTTTCGTGGCTATGAAAAGTATTCACACCCTTGGGTATTTAACCTTTTTGTGGGCGTTTTTTGACCTGATAGTCTGGTAGACTTGGTTTGATTTGGGACCAGAATTGCAACATTTGTTACATTTTCAGCTGGTACAGTTCGCTTTCCCACTGCACTGAGTCAAATGAGCCAAAGCCTGTTCCTTCAGTAAGGAAACGACAGGAAAACCTCAGAAGAAGACATGAGCACAACTTCTTTTTTCGGAAAATGTAAACAAAAATGGAGTATTGTGAGATTTTAACAGTTGTAGGATTTCGCTTTTTTATTTTGCAAAAAAAACTACAAGCCATTTCTCCTCTTAGCACTAGATTTGCACAGTTGTTTTTGTTGCATTTATCCAGAATGCACTATGGTATATTACACTTCCTGCCTTTGGAGCTGTTTGCATCCACATATGCATTGAGAGTTCACTTAAAACAAACCGATGTCAAGGTCTTAAGGCGGACTGCAGCTCACACAGATCAGAGTTTGATTGTGCATTTCCTACTCCCCCCAAATAAGTCAGAATTGGATTAAAACAGACTAAACATAAGATTACTGCACTCTAGAAATAATGACAAAAAAAGACACAAAAAAACTTACTTAGCCCCAAGTTCCCAACAATCTGCATATCAGTGTTTAAGAAGTGTGTGTGTTTGTATTGTAGGTTAATGTGTCTGTTGTGTAAGGCGCTTTGAGTAAATGAAAAGAATTACATCACATTAGTTATTCTTATGGTTTTGTTTGAACGCAGCTGATTAGTCCTGGATTAAAAACAGCAGATATGTCTTTTTCTTAGAACTAGATTGAGGTTTTAATATCCAGTCATGGTTTTCTCCTTTGAGTCTCCTCTTCTCTCTGGGAGGAACTGGGAGACAACTGGAAGTATCTGCTGACTCAGCATTCCTACATCTCTAACCTGTGAAATCAACTGTCTTCGGCCAACACATCATCCGCTGTGTGTGGATTATTTTTTGTCGTCTTTGTGAGTGGGTTTCTTGTCTTTTTTTTTCACTGTCTGCTGTCTTGTTTTCCAGTATTTTGGGGGAGTGAACTCTCTCTCTTTTTCTCTTTCTCTCTGTGCCTCTTTGTCTGTTTCTGGCTGTGTGTGTTTGTGTGTGTGACTCTTTCTCTCTGGCATCTCCACAAAATGTTTTTTAGCTTCTCCCCTGTGTCTCTACCCCTTCTCCCCCTCATTTTTGTCTCTTCTTTTTTTTTTGTTCAAGTGGATGAGTAAATGAATCTCGGTCTTGCACTGCTGTGTAACCTGCTAATCAGGCCATTCACTGATTACACGCTTCATGCTAATCATGAATGCGTGTGTCTGTGTACAGCGACTTTTTTCTTTATTAAATTTTTTTTTCTAAAGCTTCTTTGCTGTTCTGGCTGCTCATTGTTCCAAAAATAATGCTGAACGTGACACACCTAATGTGAAAAATGGTTTGTACACCGATTCCCTGCTGCGTTCTTTACCTGCATGGCTGCATGTGGGGTTTTACGCATCTGTATGTGCAAGAGGAGATAAAAGAGCGAGGGAGAAAACGAGGATGCGAGTGGAGTGCAGAGCGTACAGGGGGAACCAATTATCGTGCAGATAACAGAGAGGCTATGGATTTTCTACCCGGCTTCTTCTGCAGCTCTTTTCATTCGGCTGCTGTCACTCTGCCTGCGTCTACCTCTCCGTCCTTGTAGCATATTTAAATTGTAATGTATTGACTGGCAGAAAATCCCCAGGTATAGATTCTGTAATGTGTTGTCTTGTGTTTTCATTCAGGTTGTGTGTGCGAATTTTATTTACCACCGTAGATGGTGGGTTGAAACGTGTCAGACACAGAGCGACGTTTCGTCAATATGCCCCCTGCCTTTTTCTGTGTGTCATTGTGATTGACAGTCACATTGTCTGACCTGCATCGTCATGCTGCCCTTCTTCAAACTTCAGCGTTTCCGCGATATTTTCCAGAATTGGCTCTTTACAACTGGTAGCTTATTCTAAATAGAGGTGATTCTTCCATGGAATATATCACAGGGTTAAACAGTCCCTCTAGGTTGTTGCAGTCATTGTTTTTGTGACTTTTGCAGCCTAAAATTCCTGATTTTTCAAAAACGTTGCAGTCAAAGTTGCAAACTTTATTTTTGCCATTACACGACCTTATAAAATAAGAAAGATTTTTGCACATAGCCTTACCAAAAACTTTTTTTTTGACATAGTCAATATTTAATGGAAAAAAACATATGTTCAAGTGCCTTCTAGAAACAGACCTTTAATACAAATACAATCATTCACAAAGTCATAAAGAGTTGTGAAAATGCAAAAGAAGAATTCCACATTAAAGTTAAAGTTAACATGAATTTAGGGCTGGACAATAAATCAGTAAGAGCTAGCTCTAACTAGCTAGAGAGATAGCTCACTAGCTAGCTCATGACATTGTTTAAATTACCGTTTTCACATCATTTGGATAAATTCTAAAAGTTTCAATGAAATTATGCCTTTTTTTTCTTACAATGAGGTTTTGTTTTTGCATGTTTGCAGCCCTAATCCTGATTCAGTTCTAACCAACTTGGTTTTCTATCAGTGCTTTAAATTTACAGCAGCAGCGTATCAGACACAAATCAGTTACACATTTTCTTCTTCGGAAAAATTGGAAAATCTTTTCACAGATGCATAACTGTCAGTTGTGAATCAGTGTGAGGAAGATATTCTATGAATATATTACAAATTTTCTTTCTGCAGCTGTCCATAATTATTCATGTGTTTTGCTTCTTCATTATGTTCTTTCCAACTGCTCCGATTACACTATAGTATGGCGTAGTCGCATTGATTTCAGGGATGAAAATACATTAAAGGATGGAGTAACTGTCAGATATATTTAATTCAATTTTTGTTTTTTATCCAGAATTATTCATGAATTCTCCTGTTTTGCTTTTACTTCTTTTGTTGATTATAACTGATTTGTAGAAGCAATCCAAGATGGGGAATACTTTAATTAAGCACTGTATGCTGAAGGGGCACATGTTGGTGTATTTTATATAATGGAAATAAGAACTTAAAAGATAAAAAGTGACTCTAAAATACACAATATGGCTGGATTTTATTCTATTTTGCATCCACGCAGCTAAATTTATACAGAAATAAAAACAACAAGGGACCCAGGAGGGTTAATTCTTCAACTTTATGCAGCAAAGTACTTTTAAAGAGTTTTCTCCTGTTGATTTGCTGTGTTTGGTTTGTATATCCCAAGAACTTGGAGAGGAATTCTGTTTTTTACACGAATAAGAGTTTGTTTGTGTCTTTGTTGAGAGGCCTTAGGAAGAGATGTGTTTGGTTTTGCTTTTTAAAAAATCTTAACGTGCTCTGTGTGAACTCCAGACGGTCCCCAGTGTCTGACTGGGCTGCAAATAGCCATGGGAAAAAATCAGAGAGGAACACACTCTCACAAAGACACAAAGATGCTATTTGGATGTTTTTCATTCAGTATTCAGAGATCTGGTCTCTCTGTCCTCATCCTCACAAAGCAGGTCTTTCCTCGTCAGTGTTTAGGAATAATTAAGTGGCCCCACTTTCACTTTGGCTGAGGTTTTGATGGAAGTTATAAAAAAAACTGGTGGTTTGTTTTCTGGTTCATTTGTACATGTGTAATGGTGACTTTTTGTTGTAAATTGTTCACATTTTTAGGGTGAACTAAACATTACTGTAATGAGACGGATAATAAACACTGTTGAACATTTTATTTCAGAACGTTATCAGAACGTAGAATAACAAAGTTCCTGTAATCAAATTTAAACCATTTTATCAGCTCAGTACCTGCCTGCCAATTACAGTATTGTTTAACACACTGGAAACTTAAACAGCTTGTCTGCCCCGTCTTCAAATACTCTTTTCATGTACTAATTAGAAAAGTATGCAGGAAAGAGTGGGAGGTAATGAGAGCTCAGAGTTTGACATTTTGCCAAGCGGTAGATTAAAAATCTCAAATATTTGTAGATATCAGCTGTAGATTAATTGCTGGCACATTTATTTTAGAAGAATTATTCAGTAGTTATGATAAAAGAAGCAGATGTCGCTCCTTATACGGCAAGTTATGGCTGTTCTTAATCCAGTGGCCTTTTCAGGTATGTCATATGTAACGATAAAGGCTTCATCAGTCTTATAAAACGACAGCAAGCTTTCAGAAATAGGTCACTTTAATAAGCATGCTCCCTGTGGCTCACTGTTTCAATGTCACAGTGACAATTTATAAGGAATAAGTTCATGCAGGTTGTGTAAGACATGCCTCAGTGAGGAGAGCTGTCAAAACTGGCAATTTAAAAGTATAATTCGGATACACAGTGGAGACAGTCACAAGATTTAAAAATATAACACTTTAGTATATTATTATCAGGGTTTCCCCGGTGTATTATAAGTCTGGTGGGCCACCAGGCTTTACTTGTGCCACCACCAGGCTTAGCATTAATCATTTATTTAATTTTATTTTTAATGTTTGCATTTTAGTTGGTGTTCAGATATTAAGCTTCCCATCTTCCAATAACACATAATTATTAAGCAATATTTTCAAATTTTCTGTCAACTTTAAACATATTTTAACTCTAAAACATGACGGGCTGCTGGATGAATGACTGCTGAGTTCCCAAGCACTGGGCTTAGCATGTTTTCTAGGGGAAACCTTGAACAGGTAAAAATTTCCGCCTCTACATATTTAAAGCAAACATAGACAGACTCCACAAAAGGCAGTCTCCACGCTGAGCATTTGTGGCTCTGTGCACAAATGCTTGCACATTTTTCATATTTTCTTAAATTTAAAAAGTTGTATCATTTTCAGTTTGCAAGGAACTCCACTTGTCTAATTCTGATTGCTTAATTAGTCCAAGTTTGCTGTTTAGAGCTCATCTAAATTCTCTGACCCATGTTGTTTGGATAAATATTGCCCCCGTTAATCAATAATTGCACTGATGAGCAATGTGCCTATTTGTATTATTATCACAGGATTATTCTCTCTAGAAGAGTTCTTTATCACCCAAAGGTGTCTCTTCTCAGGGTTTTTCTTACTTTTACCGTTGTATTTTGTAGGAAATGCGATCCGTTTCTCTTTGTCTGGTTTCACACATCTATTATTGACTCAAGGTGAGAAGATATGAGTTGAATATTTAGTTTCAGTCGGCTTAAAGAACAATGAAGGCGATTATGGAAAGATGTCAGTCATTCACTTCTAAGTTAGTTTCTGCTGCAGATCGTTGTTTCGCCGCCATCGCAGACATTCAGACGGTGGATGACATCCCAGCCATTTTCACAAATGAATCGAGCTTCTCACAAATGATCTATCACTCCTTTGCTCCGTCTCCCCCCCTCCCCTCCCACTGGCATTCTTCATACCACGGCGGCATTTTTTCCCTGCAGCACACGAGGTCACACACCCACAAACGCGCACATTGCGACTGTCATGAGCCACCTCCTCTCAGCGGGAGCAGTCGGCCTGGATCTCGGCGCTCTGCCTCCTGAGGCGTCTCCCTGAGCCAGGGAGCATCTGACCGTCTGTTGCTGTCATGGAAATAGTTTGTCGGGGACAGAAGTGGGCGCCAGCAGGTGTCAGCAGGTGGGCCTCGCCTGATCGCACGCTTGCAGCAGATCTGCTCGTGTGTGGTTTCCTCTGACCAGCAGCCCAAGGCACCAGTTGACCCTTTAACTGAGCTATTCTTGCCATATTATGAAATAGAAACTAATCTTAAAGAGGACATATTGTGCAAAAATCACATTTTGCATTTTTTTATACTTCCCCTTTAGTTTCAGCTGCTTCTAAAAACAGCCCAAGCTGCACTTAAAAAAACAAACAAATGAAAAAACACCCTACTTTATGGCAGTAAATATTTATAGGTGTCTGGAAAATTTGTTGTTTCAAAACTTTTGAATGTTACGTCACAAATCAGCAGGCACTACCCGTCACCTAGCAACCCTGGCTAAGCTCAGTCCGTTACCTAGCAACCCCAGTGGAGCTCCAGCACTACAGGAGACTATTGTACAACTTCTGTTTTTCAAATATGTTCGATTGTATAATTGGGCATCTGTCTGCAGCCATTTTCATGTGTGAGTGTAAATGTTGAGTTAGCAGAATCTTATTTGGATTTAAAGTGACAGGACGCTCTTAAAAACAGCTCATTCTGAAAGAAGCTCAAAATAGGCAGAACTGATCAGACTAAAATCTTATCTAAGAGAGTGTGTACAAAAAGATTGTAGTGAACATGTTTTATGTAGCCCATAGATCCTAATCTGTTCAAGGAAGCTGAAAAGTAGACATTAGATTCTAACATCATGTGGGAAGTAAATATTTTCAACATTTTGTATTCACTTCCATTATTATTATTATTATTATTATTATTATTATTATTATTATTTATTTATTTATTTTCCCCCCCCACTTATTTCACTTTATTATTTTTCACAATAACAGAATGGGAATTACTCCAAAAACTGTTAAAAGCACAGTGGCTGGAAAACAACTAGGTGCAACCAGTTAGCACCTGGTAATCATGATGATGATGATGATGAGGAGGAGGAATAATGACTCCATTATAAGAAAATCACTGGATTCTTGACTTAAACAGAACATCAATGACTTAAATAGCTTTGCAGTTTAATGGTGGAAACAATTAAGTGGAAAAATACCAACATGAAATGACTCACCAAGCTCTATTTTTATCTCGGTCATTTTTGGATAAGTTTCCATGTCTAGTAATACTTTACAGAACTCAGAAACCGTTTAACAACAATAAATTAAAGTAAGAGAATGATTCTATGTAGGATGTATAAGGTCCACAGTTTAAATATTTTAAATTTCAAAATCAAAGAAGGTAGCAGCAAACACTTAACCGTCATATTTGATAAACAATGGTAAAAACAACAAAATGCAGAAGAGAAAGTCAGGAGTACTTTCTCTTGTAAAGAAAAGTATACAAATTTAATGCTCTCCTTTTCTGGGTCTGTGTAGCAAAGACATACAGTTAAACACAGTAACTCTGTGCCAAAAATACCTTCAATGGGAAATAAAACAACTTTAAAAGCAGCAATAACTCTGTTAATGGGCCTTCTGCAGGAATAAAAATACAGGGAGAGAACAATCAAACAGCGAAAGTCAGCCTCATAAAATGATCTGTTTCTAATTACCTACCAGAAGTTGATATTTATGTGTTTTGAAGCAGCTGATGTTGAATCTCTAACATGAAGGTCACAGGTTTCTAACCAACCCTGGTTTTAAAATCCAATATGGCTGCCTTATTCAAAACAATTAGCGTATGGCGCTGGTTTAGAGACCTAAAACTGGAACTGGTTTAATTTCTCTCATGTTTTCCCATTTTATAGCTCAGTTTAAATGGAATTCAAGAGAAACTAAACACACAACCAGTTGAAAAGCAAAAATATTGAATGTTTTCTCCAAATTATATGTCTAGACATAAAAGGTTTTTGACAGTATTATAGTTACAAAATTATAAAAGTAAAAGTAAATGCTGGTTTTTGCAGTTCTTCAATATGTTTTTATGCAATATTTGCTCAGAATATATACAACAAAAGGCCATAAAAGGAAATTTAATCGTTTTTTTAAGCTTCAAATGACCTGTTTTATACTTTTAACTGTTCTAATTATATTTTTCCAAATGGAAAGGTTTACTTTATTTTTTATAAAAGTTATATTAATTTTATTCTAAAATCTGGACATAGAAAAACATTTTGGTTCAATTTCCTGAACCAAATAAGATGTTTTATTTAGTGTGTCTTTATAAGATCTATATTTTGGTGCAGATCTAGACAAAATTTTATTTTGTAGCAGTGTTGGGAAAAGAGTCTCTGCTGACCCCTGATATCAGCTCTGCCTTTTACGGCTGATTGATGTTGCTAAGGTTTATTTTTAAAGGTGTAAAAAAATCCAACATGAATTTGTATTGATTGGGTAAGTTGTGTTTTATAACCTCGCTTGGCCTCTTTTAAGTTTTATTTATTTATTTTTTTTAAATCTGTGGTTATTTTGTGCCAAGAAAACAAACTAATGGATCTTCTGGCTCTGTCAGGTCTTGTGTGCAGTGCGGCTCTTTGACTTGCCCTGATCGATGCTCTTCTCCTTGAATCTCCTTCCAGCTTTGGAGAGGGTAATAGCTGCCCAGAAGTTGTGACCTCTTTAATGAGCAGCTAATTTATTTATGTGGGTTAGACGGTGATGCTGAGACAACGGCAAGCCGCTTGTTTGGCTCTGCTCTGCTACCCCAAGCAGTGAGACGCAAGAGTTTTCTGTGTTTTCCCAGAGGCTGAATGTAGGAAGATATTATAGCTTAAACTCTACTGTTGACTCTTTTTATTTGTTGAATTGATAGATTTCTAAAAGTTTGAATGTGTTGGATTATTTTATTTCAGATTCCTGATTGGATGACTCCAGGATAGTTTGGTTGTAGATTGTTTCAGATTTAGATTAATTGATTTTTGTTGTTTCAAATGCAGAATCAGCTGCTGATTTATTTTTATGCTAGTAATCCTAGAGCTTAGTTTACTACTAGTATCCCAATTGTAAGCTAAGCTCTGACAGCTTTTTGATTATCTTGCTTCTTTTGCAGTTTAAAGAACCACAAAGCAAAAAAGGCAAGAAAAAAAAAGTTGTGAACTAAAAAGATACCAATATTTATTATTAATGACTTACTGTTGAATAGGTTTGGTTCAAAATGACTTTATTCTTACTAAAGTAACATGGTTTTGCATTATTAATTAAAAATATATAATATGATCAAACTGATTTTATTTAAAAAAGAGGATTAATTATTTCTGTTACAATTCTACAATGCTTATTTATTGTAGGTATTATTAGGTTGTCTAACATTTATTTTAATTTAAACAAAAAAATTTAAAAATTTTGGATATAAAAAAAAAAAATCAAAATTTGACTAAAATTTTGAGATTTTTTTGACACTAGTATCAGTTGACGGACAATTTTGCCACTTTTAGTGCTGGTAACATAATAAAAATCTGTCATGTTGTAAAACTTTTTCCTAATTATGATTTCTCTGTTGGTTCTCTGTGTTCGTTTTGATTTCTGATTAACTTAAATAATTTATGTTTTTAACCCCAGTTGTAGTTAATAAGATAATTGGTTTATTGGAAGTAGCCTGTAATTGGTATTGGAGAGATTTTTGATCTCAGATTTACAGAAAGTATTGAAAACTGAAATGCAGTGAATTTCCTTCATTATTTTTGTCATTGAAATAAATCATAAATATCCCCAACTTTTCTGTTAAACCAAAAACAATTTGGCTTTAAGTCACAAGTTTTTGTTTTAAAAGCTTTTCTTTCGATCCAAAGAAAAGTTTGGCTCCTCTTCTTTCAACTATTATTCTCCCTCTCAGTTGTACATTTTTGCTTTGAAAAATCTTAAACATAGTTTTTACTCCAGCCATGGTTTAAATTCCTGGCAACTGTCAGGTTAACTTCTATTGAAACTAATGGTAAAAATGTCTTAATTTGTCTAGATTTGCTGTGGTGTATCAAGGATTTTGTTTATCTTTACATACAAAAAGGCAAGTTGTGTGCAGGAGAAGAGAATGCTTCTTTCACACGTCTCCCACAAACCAAAGGGCGCTCCCTGTCCTCCTACTGCGCTGATGGACACGTGGGAGTAAAATCAGCGCTCTGCTCAGGGTTTGATCGATCTGCTATGGAGGAGTCCTCTTTGGCAGCTCTTCTTGTTGATTATGAATCATCTGGGTAACAGTTGTGCTCTGAGAAATGGAACATGGAGTTTTCCTCCCTTTTCTCTTTCGGGTCCTCGCTGTTATGCAGGATATGAATAATTGCTCCTCTGGCTGGCACAATAGCAGCTCAACTCGGCTAATAATTTAGGTGACAAAGGAGGCGATAACAACTGTAATTTCTCCATTCTATCCCGTTATATTTCACAATGAGGAAGAGTTGAGAGGATCATTCAGGCGCTGGAGATAAAACGAGGACCGGTTGTGAATGAATGATTATTTGTCTAACTGGACAAAAGAGATGCCTAAATGTAGAGAAAAGATGGCCGAACAATGACTTTGTAGCCGACAGCATGATAGTTAGCATCGAGATTAGCATTCTTTACTTCCTCAGCAGTCTTTTCCTTGCACATGAGCTGCTCCACTTATAGGGAGACTTCTCTGTCGTGAAAGAAATCTAAAAGTTCTAGATTTCTTTGGATCTTATCCGTCAGTCAATTAAAAACAAAATGGAGGCACATCGATACATGTAGTTTAAGGTGAGAGTGTCATTAGCTACAAGAGTCCTTTACCTGAAAAGCAAAGAAGAAGCCATTACTCCAAACAAAACGTAAAAAACCAGATTAATTTCTGGAGACATTTCCTGTGATCTGATAAAACTGAATTTGAAATTTGTCAACAATTATAATTTTTACATTTGAGGGGAAAAATGTGAGAGCTTGCAATTTGAAAACACCATCCCAACTCTGTGGCTCGGTGGTGGCAGCATGATGTGTTACAGTTTGCTGCTAGACGAACTGGTGCACTTACGCCAAATCGATGGCATCTTTAGAAAAGAATACTATGTGAAAACACTGAAAGAGCTTAAAACAACAGCCAGGAAGTTAAACCTGACAATTGCAATTATTTTGTCAACAAATAAAAATGATTTTTAGTAAGCCTATAGCTAACCTAATCCTGGGAAAGTTTAGTATGATTTATTGTCAGACATGAAGAAAAAGTTATGTTTCTCTCCTGTTTTGTTTTTTGTTTGTCTAAATATTTGATTTAACCCTTTATGATCTAAGTTTCAAATGTCCACCTGGATATTTTTGCTTATTTTAATTGTACGCAGTTCTCTAAATGTCCTGTGAGTAAATATATTTGCCCATTTATCCAAAACAACTGGAACTTTAAATAGCTAGCAGTTATTTTTACCGTCTATTAAAAGAGCGCCCCTCAGATTAATTTTACTTCCTGCTACGGCGGGAGTGAAATTACCGTAATAACCCGATATTGGCTGGAAGGCGCAACGTCTCCCCTTTCAGAAACTGTTAGAATTTTTCATATTGCACAAAGTGTGGCGGAGTTGCTGCAAATTTGGCTGGATCATCGCCAATACGTTTGGTCTGGAAAGGTTAGTGAAAGTAAAATGGTGACTGGGACAAATCTGTAAAGATTACACAAATTCATTGAATCAGATTTAAATTTATCGACTCGATGTGGGACACGTTACTTTATACTTCCTGCTCTCTGTCACGTTCAAAGCATTTCCTCTCAAACATCTGTTTGGTTCTGATAACCGGTTTCCCCGTCAACAAAGCAATCACCTTCTCAGAGGGGACGCCACACATTTCATTTAAATAAGAAAACTTGCGAGCTGGTTTGTTGCTTGTGGGATTCGGTGAACGTTCGCCTGCTCAGTGAAGGCCGGTGAGTTAGTCACCATGCAGGTCAACCTGTAGTGGGAGTCAGAAAGGAAGAGGAGGAGATGAGCTGAAAGGAGCGAGAAACAATCCCACTTTGATTTTGTTATTTCACCAAAAAAGATCCACCCACTTTCAGAGATGCACTGATTGCAGATTAATGGTCAATTTCTATTTTGACAACTGTCAGACACAAGAAAAACATTGGAAATGAAGTTTTCTAGCCTTCACATGCATTATTTTGTAAATCAGCAATTAATGTATAACTTAAACAATAGTCACTTTGTGAATTAACTAGAAAATTGGTATTTCTGATCTTGAAGATTCCCAATATGTTGCCAACACGACCAGATCTAAATGTTGAAAAGGATGAACAATAACTTTCTGTTCAGCCTTCCCGTTATCTGCTCAGTTTTACTCTCTGAAGCTCTTTTGTTGCCTGAATGATCAGATGTCACAACATATCTAAGAAAAAAAGTTTTCTCATCTTCTGGCTTTAGTGATATTAAAAATAGATTATTTTCCGTTTTCTTTAGTCAGTAACAGCATCCACACCAAAGAGTGTTAACAGTTTAGTTTATTCATTCACTGATTAGAAAACATATGATATTTTTTTAGTTTCCAACCAGAGAATCATTGGTCAGCCCTGACTAAGTAGAAAATCTTAACCTGTTTGTTTTTATGCTGCTCATTATGATTTCTTCACAAAAAAATGGCATAAAATTTCAGTTTTATCTATTTTTATTGGTGGTTCTTTTCCCTCCAGGGTTCCCAGTGCCAGTTCTCCTGTTCTGCCATCTGTGTATATTTGGATTTTTTTTTTTAAGGCATTCCTTGTTTTTGTTTCTATATTTCCATCTCACTTTAGAATTAGTTTGCTCAAACTTTGGTTGACTTTTTTTAAAGCCATAATGTCCGAATTACGGCAGACATTCATGAAGGAAATTCAAGAATGTCTGTCCTCTTGTTGGACTGCAGAGCCATTGGGAGTTCTACTTAAGCGGTACCATCCATCTTCACTGCTTGGCGCTCACGTGGGTCTTGCTGAGTCACATATTCCTGGACTCTGGAGTGTGTACATATTTGTGTGTGTGTGTGTGGGGGGTAGAGTGCATGCAGATGGGTGTGTTTATACATCTCATTCTTTCTGCCTGAAAGATCTTTGGCATCGGCCGGGACTTCCTGGCCGGTTCTGAGCCTGGCACATGGACATGTTGGACTGCCGGTTTCATCTCCCAGACAACCTGAGGGGGTGAAGGAGACGGGTCAGAGGGATCGGGCATGGAGAGACAGAGAGGGGGCATGTGAATGTGTTGATGGAAAGAATCCCGAAAGAACAGAGGGACTGTCTTGTACTCCGTAGTTTTAAAAAGTATTTGAAAAACATGGAGTCCCAATTTTAAGGTTTAGTCTAGTTGAAACCACCATTTATCCCTAAAAAAGTAATGGAAACATTTTATGATGTGCAGCTTAGTTCTGTGAATCATGGTTTAGAAAATGTCAGCTTTTTCTCTTTCGCAAAGTTTAAGTTGCCGGATTAAACCAAAACATCAAGATTTCTCCTGGTGCATCGTAAACCTCAGAGGGGAAAACATAAAAATAAAACCTGTTTAGTCTACTATTAAGTTCTCACTTTTACACAGAATGTTGATATAAGTTATCCACTGGGCTCATTTAATACTCTTTGGATGTCCTTTAATTTGAAATTGCTCCTTGAACTTGAGAGCTGGATAAGATTTCTAGTTTTAGAGAGTACTCAAAACTCATCCCTTTTTTTACAAAAATATAATTTAAAAATGCCAATGTCCTATTTGGCAAAACAGTAGACAGGATAACAATTAGTTTAAGTGTTAATTGTACAGCATTATTCTGTCGTAAATTTGCTTTTTAGTGTACAGTCTTTCACTTTTACTGGTTAATATATAGAAAGTGCAAGTTGGTTTATTAGGATATAATAGAATACAATATTTGTGTTGCAGAGATAAGGAAAATTGATTGATTGTGCAGTTTTTCTGCGACCTGGTGTAAAATTTCATGGTGACATTGCAGTTTTCAGGGCATGTTGGTGTCCTTCAGAGTGCAGGTCTGTGTCCACTGGTCACGTGAAATGACCTGAAGCTGTAAAGCAGACAAACACAGCCCATTTCTTTTTGCTTTAATCCACAAACATTTCCTCAGACATCCAACATTCACCCCAGGCAGCATATTCCCTGTTTGCAAGCTGAAAACAGGGAAGGAATCAAATTCATGCAGCTCAGTTCTGCTATCACAAACAAGCAGCAAACGGAAAAGTGTTATGTGATCTTGAGAATGGAGAGTCGACCTTCGCCTCTTTATGACTCACCAATTGGGGGTATGTTGGCACCAAATTGTGTCGAGCCGCTTTGAATAGCAAAGTTTTGACTCAACATACACCTCGAAATACCAACATGGTTACCTTGGTGTTATCAGAACTTTGTTTTTCTTTTCTTTATGCAGTACCTTCAGCTACATTATACGTATTTATGTTGTTCAACAGACATGTTTAAGGTTTTAGATGCTGTCTAATACAAAGTTTTAGTTTAGTTCGCTTTAGTCAAACTCTAGTTCGTTTGTTGAGAACGTCTGGTTCGTTTGGAGAGGTTTGAATCCGTAAAACCTAATTTTGGGTTTGAAATGAACTCCAGCACCATTTGAATGCAAGCAGACCAGAGACTGCTCCAAACACAAGAAGTGGAATACAGAGAATGGTATTCTGGGTAAATAAAACCAAAACAAACACGTGAGTCTAGAGTTAGTGGGAGAAAGGACTCATAGTCTTTTACCGTCTACAAAACAGAAATCCTACAACCACTCAAATTTGCTGCTTCTCCATTTGTGTTTATGTTTCATGAAGAAGGAAGTTGCAGTCATGTCTTCTTCTGAGGTTTTTGTGTCGTTTCCTTCAGTAGTTCTTGGTCCAGCGCCACCACAAGCGAGGCGGGGAACAGGCTTCTCAATTATCTTGGTTCGCTTGACTCAGTCCAGTGTGAAAGTGAACTACACCAGCTGAAAATATAACAAATGTTGCAATTTTGGTCCTCAGTCGAGTGAAAACACCTTTAGTGTCTACTTAGGAACAACATAAGCGGGTAGGTGAGAAAATGCATCGGAAATCAAATGAGGAACAGAAAGTTCTTATTTGATTTAAGTGTGAAAATGTATTCGGTATCATTGAACTCAGTTTATTATCATACAAAGAAAAGCGAAGCTCTTGATTTAATGGACTTTTCCACTTTTGTCTTGGGTATAACAGCCTGTTTAAAAATGCAGTAGCAAGTTCTGAGATAACCATCGACTTAGCCTAAAAAAACTAGTTTTCCATCCACCACAACACCTTATCGGTTCACCCTCTTGGCCCTCAGTTACACAAGAGTCTGCCCTTCACAGCGGAGCCTGCCGATAACTTTAGAAATTACTCATTACTTGCTAGATACAGAAAACTCAACCCAAAACTGTATTTTGTATTTACTTAACAACATTTAAATCGGTTTCAAGTTCTGTGACACTTAAGTGTGACCAACTTGCAAAAAAAGAAAAAAGTAGGGGTGCACCGATTGCAGTTTTCTGGCCGATTATCGATTACCAATCTTTTAAAAAGCTTAACCTGCTGATTCCGATTTTGGCCGATACTAATTTTTTTGTCTGAAATGTTGTGCAATATAGTGAGAAAGTTGTTGAGTTGGCAACAGTGGGGTAACTATTGTTGATTTTAAATGTGCAGACAGAACTTGGAGAGCCAGTTTGTCAGTCAAACCTTTCTCAGAGAGCAAAAGACGACAGTGGTTTATTCTTAGACCTTTGATCGGTGGATAAGATCAGCTTCACATGTAAAAATCGGCCAATCACCGATCTCCCAAAATTAAGGAAATCGGCACCAATAAATCGACTGGCTGAAAAGTCGGTGCACCCTTAGAAAAAAGGAAATCTCTGCAGATCACTAGAGATTAAAATTAATTTTACTTTTCAAACTTTGGTTTAAATCTGAAGTCTTTCTCGTCAATTCAAACAAAATTGGTAGTTTATATTGTTTCAGTGTTAAGCCTTTAATAGTAGGCCCTGCAGACTTGACATTACGAATTGTCACAGTGGAGGAGAGGATATCTAAGAATCCTCAGATTAATCGGTGAAATTCATGCAGCGTTTCCTTTTGCCCTCTGCATAACACCGTTCGCTCGTCGTCTCCTGAGCTGCATATAAAATAGGCCATGCTGTATATTCAGTGAAAGTACAGTATACATGTGTGTGTATGCATTTTTCATGATCACACTTTGTACGTGTGGAGAGATTGGCGTGCTGCTGTGTGGAGGAGGGACACCTGGGATGGAAATCTTTCTCTGTGTGTTTCAATCTCTCTGTTAATTGAAAGGGCAGGGAACAGAGGAAGAGTTGGACGGCCTGCAGGGCCACGGAAAATCCAGAGGGAGGATGATGGGGAGAGTTTAACTGAGAAAGGAAGTGGGGATAGTTTGAGCTGAGGTAGTGATAGTCGAAGAAGTGGATGGAGAGAAACATGCAAAATATTATCCTTTAAAACCCAAATGATTGTTAAAATATCTGAATCTTAAACAGAACAAATTGAATCTGTAAATCTGGCATTATAGGTTGAGAAGAAGCTTTAATTGTGTCGGAGTGGATAGATGGTCACAGTTTACTCGTTAAAACTATGCCAAATAGACAGACTTTGCAACTATTAACTTGGATAAAACAAAAACACAAACAGTGTAGCTGTTGTACCCTTTTTGTTGCTTTTGCAAGTTAATTAAGATTAAGAAAAAGCATAAAAAGAATGAAGGGCATTAAATCTACAATGTTTCTTTTGCAGATATTTCCCTGCTTTGATTTAAATATTTTTCACAATTAGAGCCTAATTAGTCAGATAAAAATCCTAATCCTCTGCTATATCAGTCGTTTCAAGCATTTGGCATGCTGAGGTGAATGCATCTTTATCAGTGCAGACAGAACGTCTTCATAGAGAAGAAGTATGTATTGTTATTATTATCAGATGTGTAGAAAGGTGTTGCTGAAGTATTTATGTGTATATATAACATATCCTACTGCTAATATAAGGCAATGAGAAGCAAGATGCTCATACAAAACATGACAGTTTCTTTCTTTAACAATATCTCCGACTTTTTAAACCATTTCTATTTGCTATTAAATACATTTCCCATCTGTAACTAACACATTTTTCAAGCCTCGCTCTAAACAAATTCTACCTAAGCATCCAAAATCACAAAAACAAAAACAGGAAGTTTTGCTCCTTTTAAGCAAATTATAAAAAAATATGGAATGACTTAGAACTTCTGAACAGTTTACGTTTTAGGTGTGTATGACTAAGAAAACCATGCTGTACGTCAAATTTATTCACAGATTTGAGCTTTGATTATTGTGGCGCTGTTTGAAGACAGAAAAGATTACATAAAGATGCTGCGATGTTGTGCTTTATTTTATGCTGCGCGTTTAGTCAGACTGCATTAGAGAACAGCAGCTGCCAGCATGAATGGGCTTTCTGTCGAAATTGTTTACAGGGTTAAAGACGATCTCTGAAGCTCAGAACGTGGAGGCAGCTGGCGTCTGAAGTACATTTCTTCTCTTCAGTGATTGCTCGTAAAGTAGTGCTCTTAAAACAACTCTTTTGCATTTACAGTTGTTTAACTTCTTTTTTTTTTCTGTTTGCAACACCTGAAGTGCTGAAACTGCTGCTGGAGAAACTGGGTTGTAATCAAGGCTAGGGCGGGTTAGCTGGTGGGACTCAATTGGACCTTTGTCTTTGGGTGTATTTAAGTTTAAAATTAGCCTGTTTACGTGATTTTCAGCATTCCTGGAGGCATAAACTGCGCCGCATGACAGGAGGGGACGTCTCGGAGTGGAGTGTAGCTGTGGGGTGAAACTAATCAGGACTAAATGTTTTGTAGATTCAGTTTTTTTGCTGACTCATAGAAGAAAATTATAATTTTTAAAAAATTTAATTGGTGCATTCTTATTTAAATTCAGCATAGCAAAGTTATCAAACAGGATAATGGTTCATCTTACTGAGTTTCTTTACAGAAATCAGGAATATGCTCAAAATTAAAATATGCGACTTGGCACTTTGTAGATTTCTGAATCAATCAATAATCTCTCCGAACAGGATTTAAAAAAAAAAAAAAAAGTTTTAAGGCTTAATCACCCGCAAAATTGTTGCAATCTTTTATTATTACAACTATTTCTTAGCGTCTTTTAGCAAAACAAATCGTCATTCAGGCTTTGTTTAAAAAAAAAAGAAAGAATGAACTGACCCCAGTTTTTTGTTTTGACATAAATAAAATGATAGTAAAAACTGTTACTTTGTTTTGTGATGCAGTTTGTTTACTAATGTTCTCCAACAAAAATCAAGTAGAGTCTATTTGGTAATTAGGTGATTTCTAATGATAATGATTTTGGGTATCAGAGTAAAATGGGGGGAAATACAGTAGCATAATATGCCTTTTATTGTTTTATTTGGTAAAGTTTATTGTGAAAACTTGAAGGGAATCCAGACATAAAGTTAAATATCCCTAAATTACATGCAGTAATGCAACATAATCCAGTTGAAGCAGAGAGTGATGTGATTTAACTCGATATTAAAGTTGAATCTTAACGTTCAACTTTGATGGTTCAGGTTCTCTTTTAAAAAAATAAAAAGATGTCTAGAATAGCATTTCTTGATTGGCAAACTGAGCTCTAAACTTTTAAAGCTGAGTATTTTAATTTAACGTTGCATAAAGAGCAGAAGGTGACAGGAAGTCAGTGAATATTAAATCAGATAGATCAGCCGCAATGAATAGAGGTTTTCAGTTTAAAAAAAAAAATGCAGATATCAGGGGAGGAAGTGACAAATTCATGCCAAGCATCAGTTCTTGTCTAGTGAGGCTTCTTCTCTGCATATTGAGCCTGTGTAACTTTTCATTTAGAAGAGCATCACTGTGGGAGTTTCCCACGCTAACTGGGGCTAAGTGGGCATTTCCCATAACGTAGCCGAGTCTGTGGCTGTGTTTGAACCAGACAGAGGTTAAAAAAACATGGGAAGAGACATGCAAATTGTTTTAAAAGACTTTTCTTTTGGGGTTTTCTCTTCATGTACGGCTGATTTTCTCTCGGACTGATGAAAACATCCAGCTCTGCAACCAGAGCGCCCAGTAAATGCCTTTCAGGCCTTGCACATCCTTGTACTCCTATCAGAATCTACTGACGCCCAGGGACTGATATCCGCTACAGAAATATGATCCTTCATCTTGTCTTTCTTACATAACTGTCTGCACAGACACCGGCAGTCATAATGCAGAGGAGCTGCTTTGGTTTTACGCTCTAGAAATCACTTATTGAGGTTGTTGGATGTTTATGAGCCCTAAACATTCAGCGTTTTACAGGATACACTTGCCCACACGCTCCGTGTGTCTGCCATATATTTATAGCATGTGTTAAAACTGCAGGGCCGTTTGCATGTATAATAACACAGCGTGTTCACGCTGAGTGTGCGCTGTCTCCAGTCTGCGTCGGTGCGGCTGGCCGTAGATTTATACAGTGGCCTGTAATTGCCCCTTGTTTGCCTGCACCTTTTTTGGAGGCGTCTTGCTCTCTGTAAGCGAGGAGATTAGTTAAATGACAAAGCGTTTCCCACGCGACGCCTCGCACGCAGTTGTGCGAGACCAAAAAACGATCATTACGTTCTTGTTTTCCCTCTTTAACTGACCCCACGCTCTAAATTACACCGTGCGCCGTTCCAGCATTGTGTCTGAGAGAGGGACCGGGATTACAAGGAGCTTTGCGTGAGTTACAGCAGAGCCGTACGTTTCCTCTGTGCCGACATTTGGCAGGTGGATTAAGTTCAGCTAAATGAAACTAAACTTTTATTACATTTCTTTCATTGCACACATACTGCTTGTTTTTATACACAATTTTTGGCATCCCAGCTAAATGTTTGCATAATCTTTGATTTCCCATTCATTTATTGTGAAAAACTGGTGAAAGATGGAGACAAATCCAGGCCAATGCTGAATGAAAACCTCTTGGAAGCTAAAAAACATTTTCATGTGTCATGATGGCCCAGTCAAAGTCCATAAACCCAACTAAGATGCTAAACATATGAATGCCACACTTTTCAGCCATTTTCTCATGGTTTCTTATCTTGATATCTGAAAAAAATAAACATATTTTGTGGAATATCAAGTTCTGCAACATCTTTGAGATATATCACTTTTCATTCGCTCCTTGGTTTAGAAAGTGCATTTTTATTAGAATTTAGGGTCAGAAATTCAGTGTTCAACTGTGTTAGCGTGACGTACATTACTGCTTTGGTTTATTTTTTGAATCAACTACACTTAGGTTCCCTTTAGTAGGAAAAGAGAGAATCTGTTTTAGCCTCCCAGCGTCCTGCTAGTTAGCGCTACGTAGCTAACCTGGAATAAAAACATAGTATCAGCTGATATTAGCTTTGTCTTTAATTTGGCTGTCAGTCTGATTTACATTAAAACAGTTGAAACTTGAAACTAGATTTACATACACTATATAAAAAGACAAAACCTATTTGTTCCTACTGTGTGATTAAAACTTAATTTTTAATTTATTTGTATTTTTTTCATTCAAAATTGACAATAATGAATTAAATGACAAATTAATAATAAATTAATGCTCAACACTTTAAATCTAGCTTCATTAGACAACAAAATTGAGGTGCAGCAAGAACATGGGAACAACTTTTAGGACTATGACCTTTTTAAAACCGTCTTTTTATCTTCATACTGGTTAAATTGGTTGAACTGGCAGTTTAATTAAGGTTTTCTCCCATTGGAGACATTTATTTTCCCAGTTTCTGCCTTTTTCTTTCCCTTTTAAATAAAATTACCTTTCTAAGCTAGCATTATTTCATTGTGACCAACTGAAAACAACTGCAGGGATAACATAGATCCCATCCTTTATACAAGAGTAGTAAACGCAATATTCTGCTGCTCTCTTTGGATACGCCTGGTTTCGTTTGGCTCGTAGCGATTTATTTGCGGTCCCAGTCAATTACATGCTGACAAATCGCCCAGAAAGAGTTTTTTTTATGGATAATGAATTTAGTGATTTGCTTTGAAGGCTGTAAGTATTAATGAGTAAAGTTACAGCAGCGTGCTGCGCTGCGGTCAGACGGCTGTTAGTCTGAGGGAAAGCGGAGCTTTGGTTGACCTAGTCACACCGGCAGCTTCTTCACTTAGATTGGTGGAAAAATTTGTTAGATTAAACACTCAGTTGTTGTTTATCTGCGATATCACCACTTTCTAACGGGTCCTGATTGTTGTAGAGTTCAGTTTTGGGAGTACGAGATTGATTTTAAGTTTAAGATGATGTAGAAAAGAAATGAAACGAGTATTTAAATGTGTCGGATTCATGGGAGATTTCATCCCCGCATTGATTCACACTGACACACTTATTTACTCCTACTCGATGGGTTTGTAGACATGCATAGAAGAGCTATTTTGATGGACCCGATAAATAACGCAGGCCTGAGAGTCTCATGTTTTAAAAACCTTCTTGTGGTGGGTAATTGCATGCAGCTGTGCGTGAACACAACTTGGCAGCGGACTCCTTAATTTGTCTGTATGAGCTCTTTTTGGCTGTTTGTGTGAGAGAGAATTACTGTTTAAATTAAAATAAAAAATATAAAAGTGAGTTTCAGAGCAGCAGCTGAAGAAGCAGGTCGTAAAGGTATTTAGATGTAAAGAAGGATAAAGTAAAGAGCTGTCGTAATGTCGGGGTTAAGGGTGGAGAGAAAGTGTTTCTGCTGTGGCTTCAGGCAAAGTTTGTTTCGTCTTCAACTTAAAAATAAAAGCTCTCTGTGAGGATTAAATGCTCCATAAAGTAGCCAAGCTGCAAAACATTCAAAGTGCCTCAAGATCTAAATAACGAGCGTTACATGAAGGGACAGAAAGATTATTTAGATTTTAACATTAATGTTAAACGCATATCCTGTGAATGAAAGTTTAGCTTAATTCTGAGCAGAAATACAGAATTAAAACTAAATATAGTTTTTGTTTAAGAGGTTACTGCACATTTATTGTTCAATTATTGCCTGGGTAGCTAGCCTGCAGTCAGTTGCCGAACAAACATGCAGCTATTAGTTTAACAGATGTAGTTTTAACACTCCTGTTTTTGCAGTCAATGTAATACTGTAACCCAAAAAAGAAGTTCTTGTCATTTTTATTGTTATCACAATAATACCACTAAATATTGTGATAAATGCTATTGATATCCGGTTGTTTTTCTTAAACACTATTACAAAATTCAATTGGATGCACACTTTCCAAAATTGTCCAATTTTGTCTCTTCAGTCCATTGAACATTTTCCCTAAAATCTTGAAACACTAAAAGTTTTATTTGCCCAGCATTTTTACTACTTTGCGACCTTCTGAATGAAGAGTTTGGGTAGATTTTGGTTTGACAATTTAAAGTGAAAATGTGTAAGGCAAAGTACTTTTTCACAGCCCTACAGAGAATATTACAAGTATATGTTCAAACATTTGAATACATTTGTTCTGAACATTTGAGCATAATATAATTGATATAATTTAACATGTATTTATCAGTGTGTAAGTGTAATTCTATTCTAATTTGGCCTCCTTACTTTCTGGGACTGCTGATCATGTTTTTTATTATTATCTTTAATTTTGTTTCAAGCTGTATTTAAATAATCAAGACTAAACTAGTGAAATTCGCTGAACCTCTGGACCCGACTGCTCCCTCTGTGTTTAGAAATTTGGAGTAGTGCGTGAGAGAAAGAAGCATTAAAATGCCTCTTGGGTAAACTCAGGTCTTCAAGGAGTCCTTTTATAGCCTGGACTGCCTGCTACTGCTGTGGGGGTGAACGCACGCACACACATGCATACACACGCACATACCCCTACACACACACACACACCCCGACACACACACACACGGAGAGCAGGCAGAAACGCCTTCCCTGGATATCTGCTTTGTCACCCAACAGAGCTCTAATCAACACAGTAAAACCGGAGAATAAGTGTTGAGCTTTCTGATGCAGCTTTTTGTTTTAACCCAAATGACTCTCCCTGTGGTATCGTCATCTTATCGTGGTTTCTATTGCAGCTGCTTGGCTAATTTGTGTTCCTCGTGGAGCTGTAGATAACTGTAACTACACTGATAATTTGCCAGATGATATTTAGCTTTAACTCAGTCACCCAGTTACGTGCCATGCATTAAAGCAGTCTGGTGTTGACATGCATTTGAAAGCATGCTCTTGTATTTAATTTGTAAAAAAGCTAATTAAAATCAAGATTCGACCGGGGAAATCCAAATCGAGGAAGGCTTGAGACAAAATTGAGGGGAATCTAGAATATCAAATGAATTCATGTTCAAGAAATTACACATTCAAGGTTTTCAAATATCATTTTCCAGTTTTTTAACTGATAGGGTTGGACAGAGAGAATATTGTTTTAAGAACCACAAGGCAAGTTTATTTATATTGCACCAAAAGTAATTTACAGGACATCAAAGGGAAGAAAAAATACATGAAAAGATGTTAGAAATCAGATTTTAAAGGCAGAACAGAAACAAATGTTTCAAACAGCTAATTAAATAGCAAAAACTGCAGTAAACGAGTGTTTTCAGGAACCAAAAAAGCAGAATTCCTGTTGTATTTATTATTATAGGGGTGTGTTGACATAAATTACCTAAATAAACTACTAAATAATCAGCAAAAGCTTTGCATTGTAATCCAAACCACAATAGCTGAAGTGTCTGCTAGGGGTGACCCAATTTATCGGCCAATGGATTTTTTGGTGCCAATTTTATTAATAATCGGTGATCGGCCGATTTTTACATGTGAAACCGATCTTATCCACATTGGCAAAGGTCTAAAATCCACCAGTGTCCTCTTCTTTCTCTCCCGTGAGAAAGGTTTGACTGACAGACCGACCAACCAGGTCACGTCTGCATGTTAACAGTTAATAGTTGTTACCCCATTGTTGCCAGTTCAGCAACTTTCTTGCAATATTGAGCAAACTTTCAGACAAAAAGAATTAGTATCGACCAAAATTGTAATCGGCTGGTTAGGCTTTTTAGAGGGTTGGTTATCGGCGATCTGCCAGAAAACCGCAATCGGTGCTCCAGTGTTGTCTACAACGTTCAAATGAACGTTCAAACTCACTTTTGTTTCCCTTAAATGCTTTAGGACAGCGTTTCCCAATTCCGGTCCTCAGGCCTCCCCGCTCTGCATGTTTTAGATGTGCCTCTATTCCAGAGCAGCTGATTCAAATGATTGCATGACCATCAAGTGCTGCAGAAACTTGTTGATCACCCATATATTCAATCCAGGTGTGTAGCAGAAGGGAAACACCTAAAACATGCAGGGCAGGGAGGCCTGAGGACCGGAATTGGGAAACGCCGCTTTAGGAGACAGTCTCTTTTACAAAAGTTAGAAATCTTAATTTACCATCTATTTCTTGCAACTATACCTGATTTAAAAGTTGATGTATCAAATCTAATTATAAGGAGTGAAAAGGATGTTAAAAAATTTGGAAGTCATCAGGATCACCAGAAAACATTTGAATTTTTCCTTTGTCTGTAAAAATTCATGAAAAAAACTTCTTCCTAATGAATATTTTATAGTCCAAGACTGAGTGAGGATTTCACTGTTTTTGTAATTGGTGGAGAGCAGCAGACAGTGACAGATAGGAGCGATGGGAAAACACCTCCATGTGTGAAACGGGGCAGAATCGCCTGCAGCACTGAGGAGGTGTGAATGGGATTTTCTTCCTGATGTGGGAATCGACTGAAATGAAGATCGGTGTCATTCTGACGGCAACACCTGGGGAAATCCCTCAGCTTCAAATATTATGCAAGTACACTGTACTGTTATAAAAGTAATTGATTTCTTGCATTTTTTTGTTGCGCTAAAACACGTGTCAAACTCAAGGCCCGGGGGCCAAATCCAGCCCGCCATAGATTTCTTTAGAACTGTCAAAATAACTGTGTGCTTAAATATTATTTTATCAATCTAATCAAAGCAGTTTTCTATCTATTTACTACCAAATTACGTCATGGAAATTCACACAAAATCAACAAATCGCTGCACTTTTTCACACTAATACATAATTGTGAGTTTATTGCAGATTTTTGGATCTAAATGATTATTTACAGTATTTCTTTCTTCTACTATACAACTGCTTCAGCCTCACTTGATGTGAAGTTATAATCCATAATGATACGGCAAGTAATAAGAAGTGCAAATATTTCTAAATTAGTAGCACAGGCTCTTTGATTTTTATTGCAAAAAATCACAAAAACAATTGTTAAATCCTGGAGGGACGGAAAAGATTTTCAATATTATTTAATCTTAAGAATTGATTTATATTTTAACAGTTTTGTTTGTGGGTTTTATCAATACGTTCTGGCACAACCGGCCCCTTTAAAAGCATTCACAATCTTGATTTAGGCCAAAATGAAAATGAGTTTGATACCCGTGTGCTAAAGGATCACAAAGATTTTTAGAGGAGAGAAAGAGAACCTGAGTAAATATAAAATTCGGTTTTCAAATGGTGATTTCATGTACTAGAAACAAGATTTTTAAAAACACATGGCCGTGTGTGAAAATATAATTGCCTCCCATATTAAATTATGAATTTACTCTCAGTAACCGCATTTCTCTGAGTGCAACACTCAACCCTAATTATGACCAGATCTGTACAATCAAGAAATGACTTCAGTTGGACCCGCCTGAGAACATGGAGCAGGAGAAAAGATTTTTAAAAAGCAAGACATCATCTGAGTGTTATTTTGGATGTTGTGCCTTTTTGCTCATCCTGTAATTGTGCCAATCAAGATGCCATCTTAAAAAATTCACACATTTATTGAAAGTAGTTCTCTAAAATAGTCCCAAACTTGTAAAAATATCTTTGGATAAAGGGAAATTTTCACTCAAACTAACAGTTCCGTTACTCTCTTCCAGTATTTTTGCAAATTTGAATTTCACCTCTGAATTATTTGTAAATTTTTATAAAAATCCTTAGTTGATCATCAATAGTGATCAATATAATATGAGGACAAATGTTTTTGCACCACTAGTTTTGAAAACCGCTATTATGGAGGTGCGAACCATCACTTTCTATGCTCTGATTGGTCAGTTTTGTAAATTTTATTTTTATTCCACAAACAAAAAAAGAGAAAAATGCGGCATTGCTTCATATTTTTCTTTTTGCAGATGTAACCAGTAATGTTGCTGTTTTTCACAAACATAATGTTCGTGACATGTTGTGAGAGCGCTGTGTGCGTGTTACAGGGAAAAAGACGGGAACATTAATAACTTGCATAAAGCCACAAACTCATTCTGCTGTATCTGCTCTCTTCCTGTGTATATTTGTAAAGCCATGCACATTTATCAGCTTTGCTTAAATTTTATTTTTAGGAAAAGGAGTGATTCAAGTTTTCTTCACATGCTGCCTTATAAATGCCTACTAGTTGCTGCGTTGTCATTTCAAATGTGCACAAAATGTTTGCTAATGTTGAAAAAACACAAAATTGACATCGCAATGTTTCCATTAGATAAGAATCAAAATAAAAAAATCACATCAATAAGCTTGTTTACGTAATAAGTCATTAAAAAACATCATCCTCCTGTGATGATGGCGTCTTCTTTGTCTTTTCTGCCAGTAGAAACATCCGGGTGTTGGTCACATGACTTGTGATCAACACAACCTTTTTGTCTTTCCTTGGGTTTGTTGTTTTGTTGTATTTCCTTATTATTCATGTACAGCACTTTGAATCGCCTTGTTGCTGAAAACGTGCTATATAAATAAAATTAGCTTATGGAAAAAGTGTCTCCATTGCAGTTTTGTGAATTTTACTAATTTCGATAGAGCCGAAAAACTACAAAAAATTTTATTGACGTTTTCTCAAAATTGGTACCTTTCCATTGAACTAATTTATCTCCGTAATTCCAATTGGCGCAGTTATATTGTCAATGGAAATGCAGCTAGAGACTAAAGTGATCCCGACTCCGAAAATATCAATAAAATTTTATTTGTGTAGCACCTTTCAGCAGCAAGGCATTTCAAAGTGCTTTACATCATAAAGACACAAAAATACAAAGTCAACAACATTACATTTTGCCATTGTTACACATCAGATTATTGATTAATGTTTTGTGATTATGTTTCAAAAGCAGCTCTAAACAGCTGGGTTTTTAGTCTAAATTAAAAGGAACTCAGTGTTTTGGCTGTTTTGCCGTTTTCTGGTAGTTTGTTCCAGATTTGTGGTGCATAGAAGCTGAATCCTGCTTCTCCATTTAGACCAGAACCAGAAGACCTGAGAGGTCTGAAAGGTTAATACAAGAACAGCAGATCTTTAATGTATTTTGGTGCTAAGATGTTCAGTAACAACAATATTTTAAAGTCTATTCTAGTCAGTGTTAGGACTTTAAAATTGGTGTGATGTGCTCTTACATCATAGTTTTAGTCAGAACACCTGCAGCAGCATTCTGAATCAGCAGCGGCTGGAGGACTGATTTTTTTTTTATTATTTTTTTTTTCCAGACACTGTTGCAGTAATCAATGCGACTAAAGATAAACGCATGGATGAGTTTCTCTAGAGCTCGCTGAGACATTAGTCTTCTAACCCTGAAAATGTTCTTCAGGTGATAGAAGGATCCTGATCTGTCCATGTCCGCCTGCAGGAGACAGGAGAACGCTCCTGGCCTGAAGCGTCTCTGCGGCTGGACTGACTCTGTGAGAGTTTGGGAGTTTAAACATCCAGAGTAAACTACATATCTCGTCTTTGTGCACCTTGTTTGGTCATATCAGCCAGAGAGGATTCTCTGTGCTGCTTTAAATCAGCAGGTATCTCTTCTGCTTCTCTCTCAAAACAGGATGTGAAGCAAGTCCACTTCCTGTGTGGCTTGTTGTGCTCCGATAACAAGCCGCACGTCGCCTTATATCTGTTCCTCTTTATGATTTCCCCTGAAGTTTTTGCTGTTGTTGAACCCTCAGTTCCCCCTAAAGTGCCTTTGATTTTGTTTTTATTCAGAAGCACGAACCTCAGCAGGTTCATGGATTAATTCAACTTACCTTTCCCTCTTCTGAAAAGAAGCCTTGACTACAAAGGTTTCACTTATTTTTCCTCCCTCCTTTGATGGGAATTCTCTGCTTTGATGTAGCTTGAACTTTCCTGCAGCATGATGCCTGCTTTACTGTCTGTAATGAGATGCTGCTAATAAAAACGTTCCTTTTCAGACGCTAAACGAGGAGTTTAAATCCAAAATAAGAAACTGTGTTCAACGTGAAAGACGTCAAAGGTTGGCTTCTTTGAAATGGCACTTTTAAAGATGAAAGGAGTACGTTTTGCTCCTTCCTCCTGCCTTTGCTTTAAATTTGGAAAAATCTCGCTACTGCAGCACTTTGCTGAAATATGCAAAGCAATTAATCTGTTTCGCATCTTGTTGTGTCACATCTGCAAACTTCAATGTATTAAATGGATATTTGAGGCATCAAACCAACTCAGAGTAGTGCATAATTGTGAGTTTGAATTAACACATAAAAATCTGTAAAGTGTGGTGCTGCTTTTGTCCCACTTTCCTTTGATAGTAGTGAATAAAATCAACCAAATTAATATGTAGTCCAGCTGAAATTATCTGATTTTGTAGTCTGGAAATTATAATACAAATTCAGCTTAATTAAAAAAAAATTATATTTGATTTGACAGTGAAAACATGTGCATACATAACCAAGAACAAAATAATATTTTTACCACTACTTTTCTGTTTGAAAAGGAGTTGAACACTTATTCAAGCCTTCCTCTTATTTCAATTTAATTTAATATACTGCTTACTGACTCAATAGTTATTGAAAATTTGTAATTAAAAGATGGTCATAATATTCATGTGCCTGTTCAATATACTGTTAAAACAAATAAATTATATTACAGACAAAGTAGTAAACTAAAATAATGACAATTGTAAATAACTGGACATACAGAATCAGAAAAATTACCAACTCTTCTCCAATTTACACCTATAAATTCTTCTTAAACTGTTATATAGCAATAAATAAAATGTACGATAATAAGATAACCATAATAAAACAATTACATGACATGCTTTTCAGAAAAAATAGTGAAAATCATCTCCTTTTTCATACATTTTTATCAGAAACTCATAAAAATCATTGCAAGATGACAAAATGTAGTCAAATTTCAGAAATTTTAACTTCTCTCTGTCTCAACCTGTCTTTGATTTGTACATGTAGGTGCAGGTGATGTTTAAAATTTTTCCCATGTGGTTGTAGAGCGGTTCAAACCGTCAGTGTAACTGAAGAAGGGTTCATACAGAGGGCAGCATTGCTCTGCCTGCTGGGACGCCTTTCATGGGGTTTGACCTTTTCACCTTTCAGTGATTATGATAAAACAATGAATGAGTTGAAGATGGAGTCAAAAATCTCCTGTGGAAGTAACCAGATGAGAATCGTTATTAAAGCTTTTATGGAAATGTAAAGTTTGGTCGTCGGTAAGGACTTTCCGTTTCATTTCTGGGGTTAATTAGAAAGGATTATGTCTGCGTGTTTGACAAACGCAGCAGCTACTCCCTCCCTATCGCCTTAACTCAGATTAATCTTCTAATTCTGTTGGAACTCGGCTGGACGGGTCCGCGGTTCCACTGGAAGCAATGCAGAGGCGACCGGGAGGTGGAGGAGCAGATAAGAGAGATGGATTCAGCAGGAAGTGACTCATCAAGTTGTGATCCACTGAGTGTGATGTTTTATTTTCTAACAGGGACGGTATCTGTGTTTTGGATTTATTTCCTCCCCTCCACCCCCAGTAGACAAGAATTTATCTTTTTTGCAGGTTTCAGCACCATCTGTAATATCTGGTTTATATAAATTAGAATTTGAGTAATGGTTGTTTCAAACAAAATCACAATTCCTAGAAATGTTTGGTTGGTAATTCATGCCTTTCTACTTCCCTACGAAGTGAATAAAGTTACACTAACATCCGTTTTTATTAGCTTGTCATCAAAATGGGAACAACAAGAGAACATTTTCTTTTAGTAATTAATTTGTATGTTAACTCAGTTCAATTATATCAAACAAATTCACAATAAATGTAGCATCAGATCCAGTTTACATAGATGAATCATAAAGGCAGATTTAAAACCAATTAAATTAATTACCAATAAATTTATGTTGCTGACTTTTTTCATTCATCTTGTGGATGCGTGTGGCGGCAGTGGAAAAGAAAACCTCTATTTAACAGGAACAAATCTCCAAAATCTTAATCGGACTGGATAAATTATTAAATTTAACAAATACTAAAGAATAAAGTCACTAAATGTTCTGCAGGTCTTATTTTAAATCAAATTTGAGTCAAAACATAACGTTTTAAGGACATAATGTTTGTATTATCTGTTTATGGACTCAAAAAAAGGTGGGAATTTTCAGCTTTCATTCATGTAATAAATGAATGAAATAAATGAACCAGAGTTTCTACCTGGTTTTTAAAAAGTATGGAGAACTGTGGAATATGATTTCACTGCTTTCCAGAGATGGGTAAATATTTGTATTTCCCAATGTCATTTTGTTTCGTTCCTTCCTCCCTTATTCACTTCCTTCTTTTATTTTTTTTTTGTTTTCTCTCTTTCTTGTGTCCTTCCTCCCTTCCTTGGGCACTTATTTTACTTTTTTTTGTCTTTCCCTCCTTGTATCCCATCTTTGTCTTTTCTCTTCCTTCTTCCCTCATTTCTTCTAGATTATTCTTTTCCCCTATATACGTCATAGAACTGTCTTCCTTAAATTTGTGGCGAACTTCAGTATTTTATTTTTAAAAACTTACTGAGACCTCTAGAAAGACAAAAAGAATGTTTAATGTTTACATCAAAAGTGAGACGTGATGATTTAGTTGCCGATTATTTCACAGCAGAAAATCAGAAACTGTCTGTCTGTAGTTTATCTGGACTCCAGACGTCACCGTGGCTCATTATTAATTGCGATGTGTGTTTTTGTGCTGCAGCATGTGGAAGGGCGTCAACGTGAACTGCACAGACAGCTCAGGATACACACCTTTACATCACGCTTCGCTCAACGGACACAGGTAGGAAAACGCTCCCTCTGCATCCATTCACACTCATTTTCTTGGGCCACATTAAAGTCATGAACGCTCTTAAAGGGCCAGTTGTTCCAGAATCCATTGATAAAACTAATTAAACTGTTAAAATATTAATAAATCGCTGTCCCTGCAGGATTTTGTGATTGATTGTTTTTGTGGGTTTTTTAAAAATAAAAATTATAGATTTTGTGGCACTAATATTTTTAAGGATTTTGTTTTACGATATTTGTGCTAATGAATGATGTTAAATGTGACTTTTTATCACATTTAATATTGATCACAGACTATAACTTGACACCAAGTAAGGCAGCAGTCACTTATACCCAATGTTTTTGACCAATTTGGAGAAATATTTTTTAATAAAATAAAAGAAACTGTGGGGATATGTTGATTTCGTGTGAATTTTGCATATTTGTTAAAACCTGAAAGGTCTTATTGATGTAATTTAGAGGGCCACATAAAAACCAACAGCGGGCCAGATTTGGCCCCCAGGCCTTGAGTTTGACACGTGATCTAAACTGATCTAGAGGAGCAATACAGGATATGCATCTGGTTTAAAGTTTACCTGTGTTTCCTGCTCCTTTATGTCAGCGTCATTGCTGTGCTTCTTTAGTTGGGACTTCTCAGAAAACACATGGGATTATCTTTCCATTTGTTCTGCTTGGTGGAACTGAGGGATTAATGTTTGGGGGCAATTATGTGGATTTCTTCGCTTAGATCAGCTGGGGAAGGAAAGAAATGAAAATACAGACTTACTAAAACTTAGGCTGCCAGTAAAAAGCCTCAGGGATCTTAACATTTAGTTAGGAAGTAAAGAAAGAAAATACATGGATCTGTTCTCAGGCTGGTAGTTAGTACTTTTTTTCAAAAAATTTCCTTGACTTTTATTGAATCTTCCAGGTTGAAAGCAAACATTCTCCTCGTGTAACTCAGCTCCCGCCTGTCACCACAATCAGATGGAATAATCTGGGAATATTACGACATTAAAATGAGGCGAGCAGCTCATTAAAATGCTGAGCTCCTGGGAGACGTTTTGCCCTTTTGTCTCCCTTCTGACATTTTCAATGCTAATCAAGCTTCATGTAATTTCCCATTTCCTCTTTGGATGGAGGGGGCAAATGCAGCCTGAATTCTGTCAAAATAAAACAAATTGATGCTAGGAAGTGGGATTATTTTTGCGTAATGCAGTATCCTCATCTTAACTTAAAGATGAACCAAGTATTTTGTATGGATATTATTGTTTATATCCAGAATTAGAGAGGAAATTTCAGACATATATGCTTTCTGAGACGTATATACTGTTATTCATTAATGTTTCTGTTCTTTTAGGGAAGTGGTGCTGAAGCTGCTGCAGTCCGAGGCGTCGCCAAACCTGGCTGACAGTAAAGGCTGCTTCCCGCTGCACCTGGCCGCCTGGCGGGGTGACGTGGACATCGTCCGCATCCTCATCCACCACGGCCCGTCACACGGCCGGGTCAACCAGCAGGTAATCCCATTGTTATCCTCAGGTAACCCTGTAATCTGGAATAAACCTGCTCCTTCTTCCTTTATTTATCCTTTATCTGATGTCTATTTATTTCTCATTTTGTACTATTCATTTCTTTATCTTTGTATATTATGTATATACACATAACCTGCATCTTAACTTGAGTCGAGCAAATCTCAATCTCGTTATAATCTGTTGATGACAATGACAAATAAATCTTATCTTATCTTATCTTTATTTAGCACTGCTGACTTTTGAAGTTGATGCCACGAATTCAGGAAACCAGAAATAAACAAATCTCGAGTGTCAGATTGTTAGCATGCCATATTGTCTCATTTACAGTAGTATCTAATATCTAACAGTCATTAATTAATTCAATGGAAATGTCAGAGAAAGATGGAAGAAATGAAAGTGAACAAAGATCCTGATAAATAGGAAATGAGCACAAGTTTTTTCTTTATGCAGGTTTTTTTATGTAACATATTTTGGCGTTGGGTGTTGAACATTTTTAAAAGGAAAACTTCCTTCTATATTAAAATTTGATTCTTAGTTTTGCACATAACATTTGAGTTTTTGGAAAAATCATGGGTGGGAAACACTTTTGTGTATTTAAGTATTTTTATTTACACGTGGCAGCTGATTTCCGACTATTTTTTATTTGCCAAAAGTAGTTTACATTTGTATTTATTTTATAATTTGTCTGACACACTAAAAGTATTTTGTGATTATATTTACATATAAATATATTTTGTATTCTGTTTTATAAAGTAAAAAGGAGTTACTTATTTGTTTGGCCAAATAAATAAAAAAACAAAGCACCCGCTTTGCAGAACAAGTGGAATATTGTCTGTGATATTCATATCAGGGTATTAAAACAACATAACGTGATAATTTTTATTTTGGCAATATCGCCCTCCTCTATTTCAGATTATTCTTGTTTTATGGCTAATAGTTTGGATTATGAATGTTTTATAATCTTTGTCTTAAACATTCAGTTTACTTTCATGGCTCCTCGTCTTGGAACAATGGCTGCACGTTTGCGTCTTATCTCTGCTCTTGCTTGAGGTAAAAGCATCGTCTTCTCCACCGCTGTATTTCTGAGATCATGCGATCCGACGCCGCTGCAGGTTCTGCTATGGTGGCCTCTGTCGGAGTGAGCCCATCCCTTCCCGTTTCTGACAGGCTGCTGGGAGCGTTCAGCCTGCCGCCGCTGTCATTCCTTATCTGCGAAAACGACCTTCTTCTCCTCCCTCACGCTCTTCCTGTCCGTTTTCGCTTGCAGCATATTGACGGCGGCACGGATCACTGGCGCAGAAAGTGGCAATGAATCAGAACCGCTGTGGAAAACACTAAATGGATGTGTGTATGATGCCAGCGTAAAGCAGTAATGGACCCTGTAGGTTATTGGGAGGGTTATTTAGCCTAACTAATAACTCAGTTTTCCTCTGTCTCCATTAGCCAAATGCTTCTCCTATGGGAGCTGTTGCTTTAATTGTTTGCAATGAGAAATGATGCACCTTGCCCCTGGAATTAAGAGGTTTGTCAGCAAGTGAACATGCGTAATTTCCTGTTTTTATTTACCCACTCCGTGACTGAAAGAGCCGAGAGAGCGGCTGTGTACAAACGAGTAAAAGCTGCTGATGCAAAAGATATCGTACAGACATTACGACCTTCAATGGGTTCGTCTTCTGGTGTCTGCTTGTTTGGAGTAGATATTCTAGTCAAATTGTAATTTTTAGGTTTGTTGGTAAATCATTTCTGAAATTTTATGGATTTGACCACAACGTCTGGATTTTGAGATCAGCTTTTTTCAGATGTGGAAGCAGAAAAATCATATTTTTAAATTTTTTCCCCGTAATAAAACCATATAATTGTGCAAATTGGAATTACGAAAATAAATTAGCTTAACTCACATTTTGTCATAAAGGTTTTGAGCTAGAATTTTCAGCTGTATTGATATTTCTGAAATGGAAACACTTTTCCTTTTTTGCATCACACAAGTTGTCATTGACAATCGGATGTTACTACTGGTGGGAGAGACGAAGAAGACGACAGGAAGTAGCAGGAGAATGATGGCATGCCATGTTTCGTAATGACTTATCAGATGAATGTGTGATTTTAATTGCATTTTTTATTTAATGGAAACACCACAATTGTTGGTGAACATTGACAAAGTTTTGCTCACATTTGTGATGGACACGTTTTGTGGATTTAGTTCTGTCTTTTCCTTCCATCCATCTGTCTTTTTTTTTTGTAACATTTTAAGTTTTGAGTTCATAAAATTAATCGAATAAATTGGTGATTCGATGATCATCCTGGAAAGAGAGCCAGCAAAGCTTATAATAGTTGCAAAAAAACACCTAAAAGGAGAATCTCCTGCTGGTAGATTCCCAAACATTCACTTGAGTTTGTCCAAAGATAAAATTTGAAAAGATATTGTACCTAAAATAATAATGCAGAGAAACCTTGTTGTTGCAGTTATTGATGTGAGGTAGTTGATGTTTTCAGGTGGGAGTTAAATTGATTGGCTGTTTGAGTTTGTTTAGAAGCCTAAGTCTAGTATTTTCTCTCTGGCTGTCATAGGTCGCCATTAAACTTATTTTCATTCACATCTTGAGAACTAAAAGTTGCAGAACGTCACCCGGTTCTACCAATTCAGACACTATAGTTGTGTCAGTAAAACTAGTTTTAAATCTGATTTAAGATGTTGTTTTATTCATCCTTATTGGTGTTTGTGAAGAGATGAATGACATCAATAAGGAGAATTACTTGAAAGTAAATGAAAAATGGTGTGTAAGTAGGTTAATCCCACTCTGCAATCAATAGGTGATTATTGGAAGTTGGTGGATGTTATGAGGGAGAGGTAGACCAGTTCCAGCTCACTGCTTGTTGCCTAATTGGTCCCAGTAGTTTCCATTGACGGCTTGTTTTTGTTTATCGCAGGAGCGTGTGAGTGTGAGAGGTCTGGCTGCCTGGATGGAGAATGTGATTACTATATTCTGAGTGTATGTATGTGCAGGAGAGACAGTGATTGATAGTGAAGGATTGCTTGTTTACCGAAGGCGTACACTCGGCTTCTAGAGGCCAAGTGAATGTTTTGAAGGCTGACAACTTACTTGTTGTGATTTCTTTCTCTGATTGACTCTAAAGCAGCTGGCTTACTCAAGCCTGGACTTTGATATGTTGATTTTTTTTTTTTCTAATTCGTTTTGGAGTAAAGTCACACCTTCATAAAGGAAATTACTTAAAGTTGGTATGGGAATCCGTCATCCTTCCATTTTTTTTATATTGTTGAATTATTAATGCTTTACATAAATAAACATAATAATTTTTTCAAGTTTATCTATTTTTCTAGCTTTTCTGCAGTGAGGGGATATAATGTTTAGAATAGAGAACAGAGAAGTGTCCTTACATTAGCTATTAGCATGATTAGCGATTGTAGGATAACGAAAGCAGTAATGTTTGTCTTTATTTCCCAAATATATAGATTATTACCTTTACTGTGAGATTTCCAAAAGCTTCATAACAGAGGATGAAAGCTGTAAAGAACACAAGAGCGTCTGTTTTACCTTCCTGTTATCTGCTCAACATCTTGCTCTCTTCTTGTATATAACTGCCTGAATGAACTGCAGACAGAAATAAAATGCAGCTTTTACAGCAGATATATTCCAGCAATGTTATGTTTCCCATCAGCAGAAGGAATAAAGTTACTTTGTTTTGCTTTCCTCCTCCTTTCTTCACTCTCCTAAAGAAGACATCAGCAGCCTGCTAAAGAGCAGCACACCTTTCACCAGTAAGGCCTACTGGGAATCATGTGAACCAAGCCAAAGGTTACAGACTCATGAGGTCATTTGCCTTTCATAACTTTCCCCCCAATTTATTTCTGTGCAAATACCCGTAAGCATTCACCTTACATTCTTGGTAACTCGACGCTCCATGTTGCTACGACACAGCAAAAACGAAACCATATGTTTCCCAACGATCAACATGTGAACTCTCTGAGAACACATGCTACTGCTGGGAGAAACCGCTCTGGGAAAGGCCTCCGCCACGCCGACGGCTGCCAAAACACACAGTCACTCACACCGAGCCGTTGGGCGCTTTCTTATGAGTAATCTGTTTAAGGAGAAAGAGGCGGCAGCCGTATGGTTTCCACAGCCCGGTTCGGTCTTATTAAAGTTCAGCTAACGAGGACCGGCTCATCGCCGTGTGATCCCAAACAAATTACCACCCTAAGTGATTATTGCAAGATGCGAACAGATTGTGTGTGTGAGGGCGTTTAATTGAGGTGTCATGTAGAAACACTAATAAAAAAAAAAGTGTTTGGACTTACTTTGCAGTTGTGTAAATAAAACCAGAGCTGTGTTTAACTTTGTAGGAAGGTCAGTGTTAAAAGAAAGTGTTCACCAGGCAGAAAACATTTGAAGATTTTTATACAATTCCTCTGGCGTCTCAATCATTTTCTAACCAAATCGGGTAATTTTTAAGAAACTTTTGCCATAGAGATTATAAATAGTTTAAGGTTTATGAAAAGAACATTTCTTAAAAAGCAGTGTGCATTCATTTGTATGTTAAGCAGATAATTTCTCAATGATCCACATTTCTTTTGGCATCTCTGCTGTTAATCCATCCATTTGGACGTCAATTTTTGTATAATCTCTCTACATCCGGTAGAGTCCAGGCTCTTCCCTTCTCAGTTTTTCCTTTGGATTATCTTTATTTAAGTCCAAAATTACAGTTTGTTTGATCAAAAACATTTAGGAAGAGCAAAATCTCTGAAATACTTTATTTATCTTTTATTTAGTTTAATTAATTTTGATTTACGGATCTCTTTTTAAAACAAATCTGGAACTAAATAATCAAGAGTCAGCACTCATCTTTGGTTTCTAGAAGGTCAGAAATCTGATGTACTGTAGTGATGGACTCTGACCTGAACCTTCAGAAACACTTAAAGATAACTACAAAGTCAGCCTTCTATCAGCTGAAGAACATTCAGAATTAATGGTGCTAAGCCATAAACTAAAAGTATTCTCTGATGAATGGATAAGTTTCAGTAGTTCTTGCTGGGACATTAGTCCAAAGTATACTAAAGATCTGTTGATGTTGTAGCTTCCAGACCACTCAGATCGTCTGGTTTTGGTTTACTTTGCATCCTCAGAGTCAGAACCAAATATGGAGCAGCAGCATTCAGTTTTTAGCTCTTTTACTCTGAAATAAATGTCCAGAAAAACCACAAAACTGATTAAACATTGCTGAAGGCTAAAAACATACTAAGGTGTAGTCTGGTTTTCAGTATGTCACTGTTTTCCTTTACTTTACAACTTAACTCCTTTGCTTGCTTTTTGTTTTTTTCTTTGCCTTAGAAAAAAAGGCAAAGAAAACAGGAGTTTTGTGGATAATAAAAATACTTTGGTGTAAAAAAAGTGCTTATTACTAGAATAATCCATCATTAGAGGCGCTGTGTTGTGATAGATTGGTAATTATTTTTTTGTTTTCACACTCTTATGAACTTCAGCCTGTTAATCACCGCAGACTTTCAGTTTCTTTTTCTCACATTTTGCCATTTTAATCTAAAGATGTGTTAAGAGGGAATAGAGATTGAAGTAATTATCCTCATTTCTCTCATCCTCTTATTCTACAACTCATTTCTCTGAGCTGCCAGGATTATGGGATGAAGCGACAGAGCTCATCTTGCACGTCAATCCATCAGGCGTTACTGCAGAAAACCTTCAAACAACTCTGCTCCACCTGCTCTGGTTACAAATGTAGCTGCTGCAGCACAGATATTTTTATTTTGTGGACCATATTAAAGAGAAAACAGGAAGTTATGTATATCTTCTGGTAAAGTCAAGGTTCCAACACATTTTTGAAAAGTTTGCAGAAGTTTAAAATCTGTTTGTCCTTTCTTCTGCCTGTCCATGTATAACTAAATAGCTATACTTCAGAGGTGTCCAAAGTGTGGACCAGGGGCCATTTGCGGCCCTTGGAATGCTTTGGAGTGGCCCACTGCCACAATTCAAGAATAATAATAATTTGCCAGGCCATTGCGCAGGCATTTGGAGCATGAAGACTTCTTATTTTTAATTAAGACAAAATTATTACAGAAAAATTAAAGTCTTACAATGAAAAATGTTGGTGACAACTCAAAGTATTCAGTAACCAAGCTTTTGTCCTTGAATTTATAAAATGTGGCTCTATACTTTTAAATAAAAGTGACACAAATCTTATTTTTATTGCTACGACTAGATAAATAAGTTGCAGACAAGATGTTTCAAAAACCTGCAAAACTCTAACATTTTGGATCTAGGATAATTTATACAAAAAAACATGACTACTTGTTTAATGTATTGGAGCTTAGCTTGTTGTTGAGTAGGGAAAAAAATAAATCACAGTGTCTTGTTTTTCCTCTTTTGTGCCTTAGTTTTTTGGCCCAAGTGTCAAAATATTTGGGCATTCCTGATCCACTTGGCCGTTTAGTCCAGTTGTGTTTGTCCTGGCCAAATGTAACCAAAACAAAAGTAAGCTATTTGTTTGGTTGCTTGTTGACAGGATTCCTGCTCAGCAGCCAATGTGCAACAATGAACCAAGTGCTGATGATATTGAGAGACTGTCAGACTGCATGTAATGGAAATATATAACCCGCTCTGAGATCACAGAGCGAGGATTTCTCTGTTTCCACTCCTCTTCTGCTTCATCGCCTCGTCCTGTCACGCCGAGTCTGAGCTCATCTCTTTGTCACTCTCCTTTCTGTCGAGGAAATCACATTTTTCCAATCTGAAGCGGCGTGTGTGAGACACAGCGGCTCAGACCGCTACGTTTTATTGTCCATTTAAGGCTGCAGGGACAAATGGGTCAGTGGCAGAACCAACAATAGCTTCAGTTTTTGTGCCAGTGGTTCCTGGATCACATTTGTGATGTTCTTTCAGTATTTTTTAGTTTCTGGGTTGTTTTTACTCTTTTTAGAGCAGATATTTATTGATATTAGTGGCTTCCAGATGACCATTTGAAGCAGCGTTCTTATGGTAAAGATTTAATTCTTTACACAGTACAGAATGTAAATTAAAATATATTCTGAATGAATATAGTAAATAAAAAGTAATTTACAGTAATTTAAAGAAAGTATATACCTATACTTAATTATTAATCCAACAACAATATTTTTGGATGGATCCAAATTTACAATAAGATAAGATAAAGGTAATTTTATTTCATTTTATTTATACAGCACATTTTCAGTAACAAGATATTTGAAAGTGCTTTGCATAAGTTTGAGGAAATACAAACAAAACAAAAAAAGAAAACCAAAACAATAAAGCTTAAGATTTTTTTACATACCAAAATAAATTTCAACATATATAACATATACATATATTTTATGTTACACATAACATATATATGAATAAATATCAGTATTTATTCGTATATCTCACATCCTCAGATCAGTCACCAGTGCAATTTTTGAGAAAATGAATTTATTACACACTTAAAATGTAATAATTGAGACAGTATTTCTACTGACTTGTGTTCATTAACTTTGCTTTATTTGTATTTTAACAATATGTAAACAGTTTGTCTCTGAATGCATCTAGTGCTTCCAGGAACAATATCTAAACAATATGTGGTTCATCGGTTTGGATTCAGAAATGCAGTGCTGAATTTGCTTCTATAGCTACATGTATACTATACTTTTTCTTTTTCTTGGGGTCGGTCGTTTATTTATTTCGGTGTGACCTCAGGGAATACCAGCGACGCTGCTGATGGAGGCTGTTTGGAGACTGAGGACATGGTCAGACATTCTCAGACAGTCCATGACCTTTAAAATGCCCAGACAGACCTTTCTTAAAATATTTAGCTAGAGAAATAAAAAGGAAAAGATTCATTCATGGATATTAAGCTATAATAAGTTGCTGATTTCAGTTTATAAAAGTTGTACTTCTTGTGTTGGAGGTCTTATTATTTTGAATAAAGCTGTCCAGTGTTAAATGTTTGAGATGTTTTAAAATCTAAATAATTGTGTCCTGCAGATCTGAAGACAATCCTGTGTCCTAATTAGAGGTACATGTTTTCATTTAGGAGGCTCCAAACAATCCAACGTTGTTCAAAAATGTTCTTGGAAACTGAGATTAGTCCAGTCAGGTGTTCCTAAATGAGTTTGAAATCCCTGTGGTCAAAAGGACCTCCATTTTTAATCCTGTATTCTTTCTCTGTTTTGAAGAATGATCTGTATTCTGTGCTGTTCTTCTCAAAACATCTCCACCTTTTCTTGCTAACCTTGTCTCCTGCTCCATTAATCCTCCAACTGTCCGTCTCAAACTCTGACCTTTTCTTCTTCACCCCTGAATCGGCTCCACCACTTCTACGTCTGTCCTTTCACCCATCATTGCTCCCATAATTCCTGCAACCATCAAAGCCAATCGTCCCAACGTTTTCTTTCTGTTCTGCAGAACCATGAGAGGGAGACGCCGCTCCACTGCGCGGCCCAGTACGGACACACCGACGTGGTTTCAGTTCTTCTTCAGGAGCTGACCGACCCGACGATGAGAAACAACCGGCAGGAAACTCCTCTGGACCTGGCTGCACTTTATGGACGCCTGCAGGTCTCTGAGAATAAAATTTATGTGTTGTATTAAAAAAATACTGCCTTCTCACGGACTACAAGACAATATAAACACATTCGTGTGTTCAGGCGACGTGCAGTGATAGTTTATTTCCACGAATAGTTGTTTGAATTTGTCCAAAACGTAGCAGTTTCATATATCTCCTACTGGGTTTTTATGTATTATTTCTGGTGTCAATGTAAAGATGGCTGAATACAAATGAAGTACAGCATGCTTCAGATGTTTAGATATGTGATATTAGCATAGCTAGCTGCTGCTCTCAGCAGAATTACAATCTATTCACATTGTTTTGTTGATTTATTGAATCAGGTTTTATTCTTTTGCCATGCTGAGACTTTATTGGCTTTTGCAGCTCGTAATGTAACCTGCTCTGTGCTCAGACTCTGTTCCACATAGAGACAAACTAAAGAGAGAGCAGCTGAAACACCAGTAGATAATTTGATGCCGTTCAAAGCAAGGATCTGCAATTACGTTTCATTTTTTATCTCATGCATAATGAAATACATTACTGGGCTAATTAACAAGTCAATTCAAAACAGAGAGCAAATATGCTATCGCTAGCTTACTTCTTTAGCAAGCTTCTCCATTTGAAAGCATTTTAACTGGAGAAATAGTGACTTAAATGACTTTAAAATCTTAATACTGTCCTTTAAAAGCTTCTGTTTGTCCCCATATGATACAGATGGAATGTAACTTAATTTATTGGTCCTTAAAGACATCAAATTGATCAAATTTATAACATTGCTAATTGTGAAACGCATGGTTGTTCTACATCATATTAATTTATTTCAGTAACTCATTTACTAAGTGAAAGATATAATGCTGATAAATTACACAAATAAAATTTTCAAGCCTTTAGTTCAGTTAATTCTGATAATTTTCTACTGGTAGCCGATGAACACGCATTTAATTACTTTAATTAATCAGAATGTCACATCAGACTACTAATTAAAAAAGTGTTTTTTATACAGAAATGTGGATTTAATGAAAAATATGCTAACCTGCTGCTGCTTTACACCATGGACATACTATATTAGTTCAGTTTTGTGAAAAATGTGGCAAACCACACACTGAAACACAGAGACTTCTGCTGCAAATGTCTGCTGATGTTCCGACACAGTCACACATTCTGCACGCTAAGCCAGCTGTAATTGCAGTCAAGCCACACAGGTTTATCTGACTGCAGATGAATAATTTATGAAAGCAACAGTCTCTTTCTGCATTATAACGAAGAAAAATGTAACTTACACTGGAGGAAGGTTTGAGACATATGTAGAACTCACTCTAGAAAACAGGAAAGCTGTAAATAAAGGTAAACCTTGTTATTTTCATACAGAAACCTGAGCAAAAATATAAAATAAGGTCCTTCTAAATGTATTAGAATATCACCCGATACTGTAATAGTAATCTGGTTAAGTCAGAACTAAATAAAAAAGCATTATTGTCAGACTAATGGATGTTTTTTATGATTTATAATAATGAGCAGAATTGCAGATGTTAATTATTGTGACTCAACACTGTTTTATATCTGATAATTAAGCATTTTTAGAGAGCCAGGAGGAAATGTGTCATCATTTATGTGGCGTTTTGCTCTGTGTTTGTGGACAGGTGGTCCGCATGCTGGTGAGCGCTCACCCAAACCTGATGACGAGTCACACCCGCCTCCACACGCCGCTTCACCTGGCGGCACGAAACGGACACCACAGCACCGTCCAGACCCTGCTGGAGGCCGGCATGGACGTCAACTGTGTAGTGAGTTCAAGTCCTTCTGTTTTTTTTATATTCTTATGCTTATTAAAGGCGTGGCACTGCAAGTCAGCTCAGGCTATAAATGATGATAAAAGAAAAACATGAAAAGTTTATAGACTTTTGGGATGAGCTCTGATTATGACAACTTTTTTATCACTTGACCTAAATGTTTTGACTTTTTTAACAATATATTTATTGAGTTTTTGCATATATGAAACATAGAAAATATACATTCAAACATTGAACACCCTCCACTCACAATTAACACTCAGCGTATAAAATAATAAAAAAAGAAAATAAATAAAAACTAAATTATTCTGATGCATAAAGGTAAATAAATGTATAGATATACAGATAAATAAAATAACATTTGAATCATTCAACTCTTTTATCGCTTTTTTATTAAAAATATTATAAATATGAATTAATATTAGTCTTTTTAGGTGATGTTCTATTTTAAAGCAGCTGTTTTTTAAGTTTATCCATGTTTCGATTACAATTATTTCTGTTATGATCAGAAACAGTTTGAACTTAAAATCAGAACCAAAATTATCTTTCCAATCACCTTCTGCAAATATCAAAGAATTGATTTAGATTAGACGGTTATTAATGTTTTTTTGCACACTGTCCCCGTTTTAAATTAACTAATAAAATACAATTTTCCCTGTTGGATAATTTTCTAATTTTTCAAATGGGTAGTTATCCAATAAAACAAGCTTAACTTTGATCCAAGTATTTATTTCAACATAATGAACACATGATCATGAAGGAAACCTTTTCTGATTTTAAAATACTATAATGGCATAATATTTCGTTTTTATGGGGTTGTGCTGTCATTGACAGAATTAGCTAATAAAGACATCCTCAGGTTGATTGACACTCACTTGGTTATTTGTAGAAACGGTTTTGGTGACACACGAGACCTGAATCCCACAGTTAAAATACTGTTAGTGGCTGTTAGCGGCTAACCATTTCTGGCTAATGACGGCAAAGTTTACCGTCTGATTCAGGGCTTCCTGTTGGTGTTGAACTAAAAGACTTTCCTATATCTGTTAAAAGTCTGAACCGAAGTACCTGTATCATTAAAATTAAGAATGTGATGACTTTCTTAAGTTTAACTAAAATATATATACTGAAATCATGCTAATAGCAGCCAAAGAAGCTAGTAACACTGCTTGTTAACGTATGAGAAGTTTTACAAATGTAGGAGTTAAAGTGAAATCTCTCTGTGATCTGGGCAGCCAAGTAAGTTCTTTGGGGAAATTTTGTTTTTATCAGCCGAGGCGTTATGAGACAGTAAGCCTTGGTTTTGTTTTTGTTACATCCCAGCTAGATATCTGTAATAAACTACGGGGGGCCAATTTCTCCAACTCTGGCCTCAATCCACAGACTGCCAGTTTATTTCAAGACCCGCCTTAAACTTCTTTGATTTAATTGAGAGTTTCTTAACTCCTCCGCTCCATTTGATCTCCCTGAACTTTGACCCATTTGCGCACCGTTTCAATCTCTCTGGTCAGCAGATCAGAAGAATCCCAAAGCGGTGCTGTTAAAAAAAAAGAAAAGTTAAATGCTTCGCCTCTGCAGGTCAGACAGGCGCTCTTACTAACTGTTCTTAAAGCTCCTTTAAAAACAGACAATTGCTGTTTGTAAAAACAGCATAAAATGTTGTTTTTTTTGTTGTTGTCTCACTTCTACAAATTCGAATCTTCTGAAATCTACAAGCTGTGACTAATTGGTCAAATCGAAAAATGTTCAGTGTCATGTTTAATGCTTATATATGCTTTTTTTTAATTTAGCAGAAGGATTTAACTGTGACATTTTGTTAAAATAATGTAATCCACCATGAAAATTGAATGCGTCTATAAGGACATTTACCTGGATAAACCCTTTAAAAATCCTCTGCTGCATTTCAGTAATTGAAGAAATGAGTAGCTGCAGACGTTTGTGTTTCATGAATGGCTTAGGAAGCCGGCAGATTAGCAGTCGTGGCGGGTTCCTTCATTTAAACTCGACGTTTTCTCCCCGAGTGTGTATCAGAGAGCCATGTACGCTGAACGTGCCTCACATGGTTTGGTGGTTTGAAATGAATAATTGATTGTGAGGAAAGGGAGAGAGAGAACAAGGTGTTCCTGAGGGGTCCTCATAGTTCATGGTCTCTTTTCTCTTCATGCATTCATAGGGATTAGATGTAGACATTTACTGGATGCAAAGCTTAGTTACTGATAGTTCTCTGCTGAATTGGTTAAATGAGCATTACAAATTGGTTAATTTTGTTCAGTGTAGCTTCGGAAAAGTTGCTACAATCACTGTTACAATAAAAGTAACTTACTGATATTGTGAGATGTTTGATTTAAGTGTTAACCCTTCCTTACACTTCACAGCTTTTTCCTTGGAATATGGACAAAAAAAGTTAATCATGATAATGGTCGTTTTTGGCAATAGATGGTATGGCTGCAAATCAAAGCATTAAAATCTGTGAACAAAAATGGTAAAAGTAGTAATTGAATTGAATCGTATTTATTCAATTTAATACCAAAAGCCAGAATTATATGCTGGTAAAAGTTGAATCCACAGAGTGCTTTCATTTAACACTTGCTAGTGGATTTTCTTCTTTCAAACTTTGGATTATTTCTCACCCGATGTGCTGCTGTTCATTGATCATAAAGATTTGAAGGAAGAAGAAAAAAAAACACTTCAAGGGATTTATTGCTCAGAGTATGAAAAATTCAGGGAGCTGCTGAGTCTGAAGCAACATAAACAAGGAGATGTAAAAGTTTTCTCACCAAAGTGCAGACACTTAAGAGATGTTACAAATCTTTGAACAACCTTATTATTGAACTTGTTTAAGCTCCATCTTCCTGCTGTTTACAAGAAATGCATATCAGATAATCTCAAGGCACTTTGCAATCAACTAAATTCAATACATCCATCCATCCATCCATCCATTTTCTGTTCACCCTTGTCCCTAATGGGGTCGGGAGGGTTGCTGGTGCCTATCTCCAGCTACGTTCCGGGCGAGAGGCGGGGTACACCCCGGACAGGTCGCCAGTCTGTCGCAGGGCAACACAGAGACATACAGGACAAACAACCATGCACACACACACACTCACACCTAGGGAGAATTTAGAGAAACCAATTGACCTTACAGTCATGTTTTTGGACTGTGGGAGGAAGCCGGAGTACCCGGAGAGAACCCACGCATGCACAGGGAGAACATGCAAACTCCATGCAGAAAGACCCCGGCCGGGAACCGAACCCAGGACCTTCTTGGTGCAAGGCAACAGTGCTACCAACTGCGCCACTGTGCAGCCCTAAATTCAATACATTCATTCATTATTGAGTTGGGTTAAAATGTTTTCTGTTGAAGGAAGTCATCGACTTGCAGTGTCTTTACTGAGCAGACCTGCTAAAATCAAGTCATTAATTTTAGTCTTTCTTGTGCAGATCCCTGAATCAGTGACATTGCAGTCATTACTGCCTTCACTCCTTTTATGTGTGTTCATGCCTACTCTGATCTGGAGAGCCGGGGTGTTTCTCAGCCTCAGGCTCCATGCCCCTGGTGAAGATGAGCACAAAGGTCTTTGATATGTCATCTCCTCTGCAGGACTCACTGCTGCTAGTTTATCAAGCTTGTTATGCAGAGTGGTGCAAGCCTTTGATAAATCTCATCTTTACTTTGCACCCTGCACTTTTGACTAATTTTTTAAAAATCAGAAAGGCATTAATACTGTACTCTTGTGCTTTTCAAGTTTAGCCACATATGGTGCAACAGTTTATGTTCAAAAGAACAGATAAATGTTGTGCACCAAAAATCATTTGTGTTGGATAATCTTAATTTTTTTCCAGTCGTAAGTTACTTACTAACTCCATTTACTGAAGTATTTCTTAAAGTGAGGTCTTAAATTATTAAATCTAGTAGTAGTGCAAAAATTACAAGTCACTTCCATTGGTTTCTTTTTGTTTTCTTCAAATGTATTTAAATCAGAAAAAGCCAGTGGAAAATAAAATGATGTAACTGAAACTACATTAGCTGTAGTTCATACAGGTAGCTTCTGAAATCTTAGAAAAGGATTGATAGGCATGGATTTATGGCTCCAATGTGATATTTTGGTTAATGAGCATGATTCATTTGTGTTTGTGGTATTTAAACACTAGAAAGACTGCCTGAGAGGAAAATTAAAATTAAAAAAATAAGGGAAATGAAAGAAATCATTATAAAATATAGATGTCTTATGCTGAATTTATTTGTTGGTAACCAACGTTGTGTGCAATTTTGTTCACTTTGGCTAATAACTTATTTTTAAGCAGTTACGAGGCACAGTTGCGCCAGTAACTTGACAGGTTGTTGCTAGGTAACCAAGAGTGAATGAGTGAGTTGCTAGGTAACCAAAGAGTGATCTTGTCCCTTTCCACGTGACATAGCATAGCATACTGAATGATGCCAATGACATCAGTAGCACCTGTGATGTCACCAGCATGGTTACCTACATTGACTTAATCCATTCAATATGGTAAATATTGCTAATAAATATGAAATTATGTAAAATGATTATTTTAAGTACAAGGCTAATGTTAGCATAATGGCTATCATTAGCATATTGAGTCACTAGCATGTTGATACTACTTGCATCACTTAAGCTAACCTTAGCATTTTGGATCATTTTAACCTAACTCAGTACTAAACAAACAAGTTTAAAATGACCGAACTAAGTACTAAAACAATTTTAAAAAGCTCTAACTACTAAGCTAACAATTTTAAAATGACCTACAGTGGATATAAACAGTCTACACACCTCTGTTTAAATGCCAGGTTTTTGTGATGTAAAAAAATGACAAGACAAATATTTTCACAACTTATTCCTCCTTTAATGTGACCTATAACCTTTACAATGCTATTAAAAAACAAACTGAAACCTTTCAAGCAGAGAAATATAAAATAAAAAACTTGCAATAACCTGGTTGCATAAAATATGCACACCCTTAAACTAATACTTTGTTGCAGCACCTTTGGCTTTTATTACAGAACTCAGTGTTTTTGGGTAGGAACTTATCAGCGTGGCACATCTTGATGTGGGAATATTGTCATGTTCCTCTTCATCTTCAGCTTTCTAACAGAAGGTCGAAGGTTTTGTGCCAACACTGACTGATATTTTTAACTGTTCATAATTCAGTCCACCCTGACTAAGGCCCCAGTTCCAGCTGAAGCAAAACAGCCCCAAAGCATGATGATACCACCACCATGCTTCACTGTAGGCATGGTGTTCTTTTGGTGATGAGCATTGTTGTTTTTGTGTCAAATATACCTTTTGGAATTATGTCCAAAATGTTCACCTTGGTTTCTTCAGACCATAACACATTTTCACATGTGTTTGGGAGATTTCAGATGTCTTTCTGCAAGATTAAGCTGGGCTTTGATGTTTTTCTTTGAAAGATAAGGCTTCCGTCTTGCCGCCCTATCCCATAGCCCAGACATATGAAGAAGACGGGAGTTTGTTGTCAAATGTACTGCACAGCCAATACTTGCCAGAAATTCTTACAGCTTCTTCAGTGTTGCTGCCTCCCTGACCAGTTTTCTTCTTGTCTTATCATCAATTTTGGACGGACGTTCTGTTCTTGGTAATGTTACTGTTGTGCCATGTTTTCTCCACTTGATGATGATGATACTCTTCAGTGTTCCATGGTATATTTAATGAATTGGAAATTCTTTTGTAGCCTTCACCTGACTGATATCTTTGAATAATGAGATCCCTCTGATGCTGTGGTAGCTCTTTGCGGACCATGGCTTGTGCTGGATGATGTGGTTACAAAAATGTCAGGACAAGCTGAACAGCTGAACTTTTCCAGAGGCACTTTAATTGGTGACAGGTGTGTGCTGACTCCAATTTAACATGAATTTGAATGTAATTGGTTAAATCTGAAAACAGCCACACCCCCAGTCCTAAAAAGGTGTGCACACTTAAGCAACCGCAGTACCTCAGTTGTTTATTTTTATTCCAGCTCCCTGAAAGATTTTTGTTTGTTTTTCAATTGCATTGTACAGGTTCAATGTCACATTAAAGGTGGAAAAAGGTGTGAAATTGTTTGTCTTGCTGTCATTTTTTACTTAAAAAAACCTAACTACTAAACAATTTAAAAATTACCTAACTACTCAACAATTTAAAAAGACCTAACTAACTGCTAAACAATTTAAAAAGACCTAACTAACTGTTCAACAATTTAAAAAGACCTAACTAACTGCTAAACAATTTTAAAAAACCTAACTAACTGCTAAACAATTTTAAAAAACCTAACTAACTGCTCAACAATTTAAAAAGACCTAACTTACTAGTAAACACACAATTGTAAAATCACCTAACTACTCAACAATTTAAAAAGACCTAACTAACTGCTCAACAATTTTAAAAGACCTAACTAACTAGTAAACACACAATTGTAAAATCACCTAACTACTCAACAATTTTAAAAGACCTAACTAACTGCTCAACAATTTTAAAAGACCTAACTAACTAGTAAACACACAATTGTAAAATCACCTAACTACTACCAATTTAAAAAGACCTAACTAACTGTTCAACAATTTAAAAAGACCTAACTAACTGCTCAACAATTTAAAAAGACCTAACTTACTAGCAAACACAATTATAAAATCACCTAACTACTACCAATTTAAAAAGACCTAACTAACTACTACCAATTTAAAAAAGACCTAACTAAGTATTAAAGCAATTTAAAATGACCCAATGAATGGCTCCACAGGTGTGATCTCATCAAATTTGGGCTCTGGCTCGAAATCCTCTTCCTGCAAGGTCTTCGTGTGAACGAAGGCCTCCCTGGGTATGATTTCAAATCTTGGCTCCAGTTCTAATGATTGTACCTGTGAGCCTTTGGTTGACAAAATCTCTGGTAGATAGGTTTCTAGATCTATGATGTCTGACACATCATCTTGAGGAAAGTAGGCCTCCACAGGTGAGATTTCATGACACCTGGCCTCCAGGTGTAATTCCTCTTCCAGCAGATCTTTGGTGAAGATCTCTGGAGGAATCAAGGCTTCCATGGCCACAGTTTTGTTGGCCATGTTGTGGGAGGTTCCTGGTTTTTCTGGTAGGTTCACCGGAGCCACCCTAGAAGAATGTTTCCTACTGAACTTGGTGAAAAAATCCTTAATCCTTCCTTTCAGACCTTTGAGCATAGATTGTGGCTCAACTGGGTGGACAACGGCTTTCCTGGATTCCTTACTAGATGCGTGCAATCTGACAAACAGATCCTTAACCATCACTTTGATTTCGCCAACCATATCGTTGATTGCTTCATCAACGTGATTGCGTGGATTGTCGTTAGAGTCAGAGTCTAAGATGGAATTGACTCTTTCCACCACATATTTGACAATGAGATGGTTTAAATTGTCAGTATGTTCTGTTCGGACTTCTCCGCCAACCTTTACGACCTTAGCAAAGGCTTCAGGCAACTTGTTGCCTACGATTGCTTCAATTGCTTCAGTGCTGCAGTTGTCCTTAGGAAGACTATCCAGAGCGTTGGCTATAAAGAGCTCCAGGATATCTTTCAAAATCCTGACCAGAATGCAGGTGGTGGTGCGAGCGGGGTCCCCTGTTGCCAGAAGCATCCACTCCATCCAGGTTAAGTTGGTGAAAAGTGGGTGGATTATACCCCTCAGGATGTTGACTGTGATGTTCTGGGTCTCTACAATTGGAGAACGCATTCTGCTTGGCATAATTGCTGGTTTGAGGATAGGTTTCACGTTTTCTGCTCTAACAGCGAGATCAACAATAAACTAATCCGTACTCTGCGACAAACGACTGCAAAGTGAGGATTAGAGAAGAACAGAAAGCAAATAAACATCTATATGACGTCCGTTCACAAGTCATAGGCATCAAACCCGCCGAATTCTATGTTCTCACGTAATAAGTCACGTTTTCTAGACTTGTGTTAAAAACTGTTTCCGAATTCTGGGGTTGCATCCGGGTCCTTCGGAGACCGGAAGAGAGAAGCTATGAACAGTTCTAGCCTCTAGCTAGCAAAAACAACCAATGCGCTCCTTTAAAGCTAGCCAACAAACTGACATGTGGTAGGCTAATATCGCTTTTATTCAGTTTATTTCACTTTAAAAATGCTCACAGGATGCTGCGCGGTAGGCTGCAGAAACGGATAAGCATAAAAACCAAACTTGTCATTTTATTACTTAACATTTAAAGAGGAACGACGCGGCGGCAAATGATAGCAGCTGTCAATCATAATGACTGGCATTATTATCATTGTAACAGTGAACAGTTTTTGACAGGTAAGAAGACTACCTCACCTTCTCCCTTTCACAGTGAAAGTATACATTCGGGTGTGAAATATATACATTGTATACGCCACAGTGTACTTTATTAGTAAATGTAATTAGAAAGATATTGCATTATGGAGAAGGTAAGCGTCCAACCATTGGTAACCATGGAATCAGTGCCGCACCGTCATGTAGCCTAGCATGTATGGAAAAACTGGTTAGCATCTCGTCTTTTCTACGTTTTTTTTACTGCTTTTCCGGTTTAAGGGGAAACGGCGTTTATGACATAGTGATATAAATGTGGTGTAAATTCAGACAAAGTCGGTAATTTGATCAGCACATCAGGGGGGAGGAGGTTAGGGTCGGTTTCTAAGCTAGCTGTTTCCAAACTTGGTAAATACCGCTGTCTATGAGCCCCAACCAGGTGAGTTACGTTCACAGACAAATTAGCTCGACTCGAACAAGTTAGAAGCCGTGAATAAACTGGCAAAACAACTTTGGAAAACAATTTCAAGCGCTCTGTTCAATACTTCGTCCCTCACTTCCGACGTCTGTCATGGCGCCTCGAATGATTTAGTGACGTAGTTGCAAAAGTAGCTTGTTGATTTCATCAACCTTGCTTAGATGGCCATGAAAGCTAAAGTTTTTCCTGTGCCTACAGGATACTGTGTGGTTCTGGATCAGAGCTACCAAAAATGATTGGTTATTCTATCAGACGTATTATCAGTTGATATTAATCATGTGTCTATAGATACGTATTGTTTTTGGTTTATTTTCCAGCTCTGACTGATAGCATGTGTTTTAAAAATGAACAAGTTTCAACTGGGGTTGTCATAAATTGTCTCTAGCAGACAGGAAGTTGTACATGTGAGTGGTAGTACAGAGCTGTGTGTAGGTGTGAATGTGAATGAATAATTTATACAAGCAGCAGTGTTTCTCTTTCTCACTTCCTACTGTTTCCATTTTAATGAAGGAAATTCCCCGTAGAGGATAATTCTACGACCTGCATGTTGGGCAGGAAGCCAACGCAGGGTAAAAGCCGTAGATTTGAACCAGGATGTCGACAGGACAGCGAGTGCTTTCTTTATCTTCTCAGAAAGTGTGCTGATAAATCATTGTGCTTTTGATCAGCTGCGAGTGTTGCGTAAAGCCGTCTTAATTATGTAGAGAGACTCAAATGCATGTCCAAAGTGATTCCTCTGTTGACATGCTGTAAGTTTTTACTCTGTCATCTTAATTCAGCACAGCCAACAGATCAGACTGCCCTCCACATTTCAATTGCAGGAAACTCCTCGAGAGTCAGAATCGCCTTTTTGCTTCCTCATGACATCACGGTATTATTGCCAGGGGAAACGGGGCAGGAAGTGGTATGGGAAGTTGAAAAGGGAAGGTCAAATGTGTCAGTATACGGGGTGGCTCCCTTCCTGTGCCAGGGCCTCCTCTCGGGCATGGGCTTTAAAACCTGGATGATTTTCTTTTTGGGATTAACCAGCAGAAGGAAGCCTTTCTTGAACCTGCCGCAGGCTCTCAATTTTTTAAAATTTATTTATCTTTTTTTAAGGATCCTTGCAATTGGTTTCCTTTCCCGTGCATCATTGGTGATGTTTCAGGAGAAACGGTTGGGTCACAGTAAGTCTGATGTGCCGCAGCGCTGCGCTCAGGGTGCAGGACTGGCTGCTGTCCAGATGATTTGTCTTCATTAAAGCTGGGAGTTCAGTTCACGGCAGTGTTTTCATCCAACCATGAAGGATGCAATGTATTTAGCTGTTTGGCTGCATTTACGCCTTGTTGTTTCTGTGCTGATTTGTGCGTCTTTGTGCCCCACATGGGCATTACTTCATGTAGCGATGGTTGATATAAGATGCAGAAATCAAACTTTTACAACACTTTGTCACTAAAAACTTTCTTCCCCTGCAAACCAGATTTCCTCTGGAGAGACATAACATGTAATTGTGATAAAAATAGTAAGAATTTGACTTTTTTTTTGTAATTTTTCCAAAAGACCTCATTTAAATCCACCTGTAAGCTCATAAAGAAGCAGTTACGAGATGGAAATAATAGTTATGTAGGCTCACTTAATAAGACTTTAATGCTGAGTTTTCTCTACTTTGTGTTATTTTTGTGCTGGAAAAGCTCACATCATTGACCCAAGATGCCACTCTTTGCTAGACAAGGGAACTTTGGAAGTTTTTATCATCTCTCTCTTATTGTACCTGAGGGTAAGATGATGCCACTGTGCATTAAACAGTTATTTAAAATGTTTGAATTATTGCTCTGATAACTAAAATATGTTAAAGTCAGTCTGGAGAATAAAATGGAAAATTGAAACAGAAGTAAAAGGAAACGAAAAACAAAAGTAAAACAAAACGAGGTGGTAGAAAACAAAAAGAGGAGAAAGTAAAACACAGTCAACAACAACCTGCATCTTCATCGCAGAGTTTTCCTATGGGCCATTAATAACTTTGAATGTCTAAAAAGAGAAAGATTTGGAGCTGACTTAATATTCTCTGCATTCTGGATCAGCTGAGGAACTTGAAAAGAACTGCATCAAGCAAAGATTACATCGCAACTAAGTCTACAGATCACAAACACATGCCTGGTTTTTCTCCATTGCTTTGGGTCGAGATGCATCAGATTTTTAAAATATTGCTCAAGTGGAAGAATGTAGTTTTAAAGACTTTACTTTAAGTACATTATGGTGTAAAACGTCCCCAATGTTCCTCACAGTAGCACTCGTAGTCTATTTTTTTCATTGTGTGGAATTAGAGCAGCTTGTTCTCTGCAGCTTAATGAATTTTATATTTCAAACCTTCTTTTTCCAAAACATCCTGAATTTGGTGTTAAAATGTGACTTCAGTCACTGAAATCTGTGCTAATAAGCAGAAAAAAAAACATTAATCAATGTTCCAAGCACCACCACAAACTCCAGAATCGGCTCAACTCTGCAGCCTTTTCTGAGGAGGAAACAGTTTGGTCCTTTATCTGCCTCCCTGTGCTGATTTCATTGTATTGCGTCATACCTGTAATATTATTAGCACCCAAGGCAGATACTATAGGATGAGTCAAAATGGGATGTTTCCACACACAATAATATCACCGCATGACTTCTTTTAATCTTTTGACCTGGGAGAGAGATTAATATTTATATCAGATCATAATGATGAATTTGATACGTTTTAATTGCTGCGCTCTTCTGCGATGTCCGTTGTGCTGTCAGTCCACCTCCGGTCTATTTCTGTCTTCGATTTAAGTTGTAAAAGTTATTGAATATTAACACATGTGTGTTCTCTCCGTTTCTTGCAGACGGAGAATGGGAGTGCCCTTCATGAAGCTGCCCTTTTTGGAAAGATGGATGTGGTTCGTCTTTTGCTTGACTCAGGTTGGACTATAAATATGCTACAATAAAACAAGTGCTGTGCTTTTTATAGGCCTGCACTCCCCTTGTTTTTATCGTAACCTGCAGTCAAATGCTCCACATGTTTAGTTATTTATGTAGACGCGAGTGTTCAGTTTTTTTCCCCCTCTGATGAATCAAAGTTAAATGTTTTATTTTTGGCTTTGATAATCACATATTTCAGGATGTGATATCAATGAATCACTCAGTTTGATTGTTGAAGTAAATGATACATAATTGTATGAAAATGAATTCATATGCTGAATTCTTATGCTAAAACCACATTTCTGACAAAACAGTACGTTAAACCCTGAACTACTTTCTGGACAATGTTGTCCTTTGGTTGCACTGCCATCTTCCCTGCAGCTCCCTGTTTCCTGCAGGACTTCCTCCGGTGGCCACTCTCTTTCTGGTCAGGGTTACAGTACATCAACATCCTGGATTGTTGTAAACTGTGCTGTCATAAATCATTGGACTTCTTATTTGAAGCTTTGAATGTATTGTATGTTGTTTTGCTAAAATAGTCATAAAACCTGAGCAAAATTCATATTTTGTCAACTACAGTCTTCCTTTGTGTTTAACACTGGGACTTTATATGATTGATGGACACAGAGTAGTGCATAATTTATGAAGTAAATTAAAATGCAAGATGGCTTGAACAAATGAAAATATGAAAAATTTGTTGTTTCTTTTCTGTCTACACCTTGGTTGTTACCGCTACCTGTTTTTTAGACTCGTAGGCCATTTCTACATGAAAATTCTACTTCTAAAATTGCCTTTTTGTTAAGTTCCTTGTTGACCTTGAAAATATAAAATAAAAAAAATGGGTTTGCAAAAACCTCTCTATATATAAAAGAAGAAAAACATACAAACATCCTTTTCAGAACTTTAGCAGTTAAAAAATTGTGGACAATTACAATTTTCCTTCTGCTTCATCGAATTGTTTGTCTCCCACATAAAATCCAAATAATATTCATTATGTTGGATGAATGGATTTGTAAGCCACAATGACGTTTCCAACTTAATTTTGTAATATTTATCAATGAAAAAAAATGGTTTCAGTTACAAGATTTACTTGAAGAAGCAAATGTTAGAAAAAGCAACAAGAAAGAAATTAATAGATTATGACAATCGCATCTCAGTTCGTCATTTTGACTTTCATTCATCATTTCAGTCGTATATAGTGAATTAGTCAGTAAATAATGTGGAAAATTTAATAAAATATTAACATGGACAATTATTCATCTGCACAAATTAATGGTATTTTGATTATTTGCAATCTCTTCTTAGATTGTGACGGCTGTTTACTCCATAATTTTGTGGTAACTTGTTACTTCAAAATCAAATTTTTTGTATTACATTTAACAAGTTAATAACATTTGCGCTTCTAAAGACATTCAATTCACCAGTTTTTGATTGGTCTTTGATTGATTACATTGTAATGGTGCGTGAAGTTCTGTCAAACATTGTTTCAATTTTTTACTTTTGTGTAACTATTATTTTGCATGTGAATTTCAGGGATAGATGCCGATTTGAGAGACAGTCAGGGGAGAACAGCGCTGGAGATTCTCAGAGATCACCCAGCACCTAAATCTCAGCAGATAACCGCTCTTATTCAAGGTAAGAGACACAGACTGTCACTGAGAGAACCTGAGAATTTGGGGTTGTTGCTGTTGCACAAATAAAAAAGGTAACGACTTCCATATTTAAGTGGAGATTTTTGGTGTTTTCATTTTTCCACACCTGACTGCACAGTGATTTGTGTTTGCTCAGAGATCAGTGGCTGCTGTTTGGGTTTTATTGGCTGTAGGTGACAGTTCAGATTGAATTTGTTGAATGGTGTGAACATATTGAGCCACAGAGCAGCATATTGGCACATATGACATTGTGACCTTTGGAACAGGTTGTTGTCTAACTGAGAAATCTCATTTGTTGAGAAACTTTGTCTTCCCTCTGGGAAACAGTGCAAGTTGCTCTGATACCAAAAACAATAAAGCATCCGTTCCACATCTCTTCAATTGTCTCACAGGATGTGATTTATGACGTTGATGGGTTTCTGGAATGTGTAAAGTGAAAAGCAGTTAGTTTAAAATTTAAATCTGTTTAGAGAGTAATATCTAATAACAAAAATGCTGAATTAAAAAATACATGTTGTATGTGTCTATTTAGAAGTTCAAACAATGATTGGAAAAAAACTTGACATTTTTGCATTTGTCAGTACATAAATTACATAAATTAAGGAATTTGTGATTAAAGACGACAAAATAATGTATCACAGAGGTTTAAAGCGGAGCGGCAAAAGCAAAGGCGGTGGATTAAGAGTTCTTGCTAACAACTGATGATGTCATCCAAGACATGTTGCTGTCTCTGCTGGTGATAAATTAAGTTATAAGACTGTCATACAGCAACAGTCTTCAGTCAGAGGCCTTTTCAGACTGACTGCTACTGAAGTTCTTTCCTCTTCACAGTATCATCACCAACAATGACTCTTGAAGGAACAGGAAAAATTAAAACTAACTAACTGTTCCAATGGGCTTTATTGTGTTTGTTTGGAGGTTCAAGCACTGGAAACCTGATTGGCATTAGGGTGTTAATGTGTGATAGGCTGGTTCTAAAACTGTTTGTGCAGCTAGCATTTATCAAAAGATATATTTTTATTTCAGAATAATTCTTTTCCAGGTTGCCGCCGTGTTCTTTCTCATGCTCTTACTTTAATTTGATCTCAGTTCATTGGTCTTGAATCATTAGGTAACTAGATCATAGATTTGTCCTTTGGACTTTAAACAATAACAACTCTTTTTGCAGTTTTTTCTTTCTTCAACCATGCACTAAAATTCCAGTTTTTGCTCTCGTACATGTTTTGTGTTTAACCAGTGATTACCAGTGTGAATTTCCTGCGCAGTCCCCAAGGATCCAAAAATTACATCTTCTAAACGCGGTAAACATTAAAACGCTGTAATCCTGTGGCTTGGAGGCCCTCTCTGTCTGTCAACGTGGCAACTATGGCGTGTATAACGGGCACGTAGTTATCGTTAATTTAAAGCAACAGAGATAAATGCGCACAGAAACCAAGGAGTAGTTGGATGAAGAGCATTTGCGAGAGCCAAAGTCAACCACAAATGAGGTTTAATTAGGAGGCGAAAAAAAAAAAGAGAAGCTGAGGCTCGGGAATGTGACGAGCTGGCAACAAAACTGATAGTTAAGCCGAAAAACACAATGAAATGGAAAGAAGACTGTAATCTGAAGTTAAAAGTACAAAAATCATGAAGTAACAAATTAGCAAAATATTTACCCTGATCTTATCTGTTCCATTTAGTTCCTTAATAAGGATTTGGGTTTTTTGTTGGTGGATGAAATTATAAACGGTTCCAAATACTCGACAGATTTGACTCGGTATCTTCAGGTGTGCAAGAAAGATGTAGGTGAAGAAAGTGTTTATTTTTCAGCATCACAGTGACATGAATGTATAAGAAGTCTGTCCACTGTGTAAGGAACAAGGAAACCACTCAGTGATCCAAAATAATCACTTTGCAATGGTGGACAGTTTAAAAGATAAATACAACTGAATGCCATCTGCATAGATGTGATAGGCGTTATGTAATAAAGGCTGAATATTTTCAGCTAATGGAAGAAAATAATGTGCCTAGAATTGACCCTTGTGGAACACCATAGATTAGAACTTGATGCAGGATCTTCTATCAGATATATAGCTGCTAGAGCTACCGGCGTCACACAACACAGTTAATTGAATGCTTATGGATCTATCTTAAATGAGTCTGAATGCTAATATTGAATGAAAATGACAACTTAAAAAAAAAAAAAAATCGCCTTAAATGTGCAGCATACAAGTCAAATTAAAGGTGGAACTGGTTTTAAAGTTTTTGCGTGACAAAAATCTGCCTCGATGTTCATTTTGAACACAGTTTATCAGCATAAAGCTGAAATACTTTATATTTGAAGATGCATTTTAATATTCTTTTCAATTAATAATACATACAAGAATAAAGAAATATTTAAATGGACTGGTCTGCTGTGAGCAGATGTTCTTCCACGTCTTTACTTAACTGGACTTTGCATATTGAGGAAAAAGGAAAAAGATCCTACTGCTACATTATAAATAGTCCTGCATTCATTTGGAAAAAATCTTTATATATATGCTTTGGAAGGGATTACAGCATTCGAAACGTAAAAATTCACACCGCTGTAGATGTCTGTCACAAACTTTTCTATCCAAATCCAATCTCACCAAGCCAGAAGTGGAAAGATGTTTGGGCATCAGCATGAACGGGAGGCTGGCTGTGTTTGCGTGTGATAGGAAGGAAGAAAGGGCGAGAAGGGCGCACAGCTGCGGCTGGCTGAAAGGATCAGCTGCGAGCCATTTCCTGGTGGAGAGGAGACGGAGAAGGACACACACATGCAGAGAGCTTGTAGCTGCTGAGACTCGGCTTTCTGGCACATTGTTAGGAATGATTCTCACTTGACTTACTGGACGCCTCATGCTGCACACAAAAACAAAAAAAAATAAACCAACTGGTTGTCGTTATTCTGCGGTTTGTAGAGAATCTGTAGAAAATACAAAATAAATATGTCCCTTATTTTCAGTCTTTTCTGTTAGATTCATAATTAAATGCCAAAATTGGGGATTATAAACAATAACTCAATTAATCGCATGATAAATTAAAGCAAGCTCAATAATTTCCATTTGCATGATTTATAGTTTTTCTCTTTCTCTCTCTTTCTACCAAAACTGGTCTTCAGTTTGGTTCATTGGTCTCATCTAACCTTTTTGTTTAGAGAGACTTCATAATTAATTTTTATTTGGTGTTTCAGTTATTTTGTTTATTCATTTTGGATATTTAAAATGTTTTCCAGTTACAGTGTTAAATGTTCATTAGAATTTAAAGTTTATTGATCTTTGACAGTGTTACGATGTTACGATAATGTTGCAACATTATCACAATAAACATAATTATTTATTGCAATAACTTCTGGGACAATTTATCGTCGATCCTGCTTCGTCTCCTCACTCACTGGAGTTTCTTTCCCCTATGTTGCTCTATAAACAGCAGACAGCTCTGCTAGCAGAACCTGTGAAGTGACTTTGTGGCAAAGGCGAAGGTGTGAATTGAATGCAGCTCAAGCTGTTTTCCATGCTGCTGATTGCTCTACTTTATTGATCCAGGAAAAATAACTGAAGTGGGATCTCTGACCCGGTCTGGCTGGTACCGTTTTGTCCTTTCACTCACCGTCCATGTCTTTGTAGAGTACATGATGGACGACATGGAGAGACAGAGTATTTTGGAAGAGCCGGTCCGGAAGTGTCCCGTGCCCGCACCTCGGACCTCGATCTCCTCGCCTGCTGCCTCGCCGTCCCTCCGACATAAGAGTGAGTTGGAAGATGGCTGATTTTTCTGTGTTTGAACATTATCCCATTTGTGACCCATTTTCAGTTTACTATGAGAGACCAACATATTTTTATTCCAAGGACTTCGTAATTACATGCATCCCAGGGATTTGGAAGAGAAAAAGGCCCACAGCATCATAGATCCTCCACTGTACTTTACAGTGGTCATGATGTGCTTTCCTGAAATTAACTATGAAACTTTGTCTTGCTTGGTTTACCCATCGGCTTGATACATTTAAATTAATGCACCGACTGTAGTCGATTATTCACAATTATTCAAATGAATCATGATTAATTGATTATAATCAACTAATTTAGTAATCAATTAATTGTTAAGAAAAGACGGACTTAAAAAAGAGGCCATTTACTGGAAGAACAGCGTACTCGGATTAGTATTTAGGAAAAGTGTCCAAAACAACCTGTTTTGCATTTAAGATAAAAAAAAAAACCTTGTCTGTAAATATGTTCTACACAAAACTCCTCAAATGACAAAACTTTAGCTTCACTTAGTTCAAAATTTGTTTAAAAAACAGTCTCCTATTAGGCTCATCCTTATTTTAAGACACAAATTTGTTCATTTACATCTTTTAATGCATTTCTAATATGATAATTGAATATAATTTAATGAAAAATCAGCAGAATTTATCAGTTTTCTTGTCTGATTAATTGTCAGAATAATTAAGACTAAAATAATCATTAGTTGCAGTTACTGTAGATATGATAAAAGAAATTGATATGCCACTGTTTTATTATAGTCATTATCTGATCTTTGTTTTCCTCACACTGAAAAGTGATTTTGAGAAGTTGGCCGCTAAGTCACAGGAAGTAATGGATTTACCAGTTAAATTCCTCGACTCTTTAATTTACTTAAAGTAAAATTAATAAAGTGCTCGACTTTTGTTAAAAGTTTTTCTCCACAGAATAAATGTACTTGAATAAATTTTTTATTCAAGTAAATGTAGATTTATGCTGCTGCAATAAAACACATCTAAGGCTGTCAACAGAACTATGAAGGCTTCAGGTGAATGTTTAAATCCACTACAAGATTATACATGTTTAAAATCCAAATACTCAGGATTTATAACTTCAAGTAATTCTGCAACAGCAGCAAGGAAAACAGCTGTGAGCGCCACACAATGTTTTTAAAAATTGGTTAGCCCTCTTAATGTTTCTGCTTGATTCTTCAATCAGAGGTTAAAGTAAATACTGACACTTAAGAAGTTTCTGGATACATGCATAATATTACGGTAAAACCAGACTGTATTTGCATAAGATGATCACAATGCATTTGCTGCATTCGGTTTAGTTCATGAATTATTGGTCAGGACTATATTCCAGATAGAAATTAATTAATGTGTCTGATTATCATAAAGACAGTCAGGTTGCTAAATATTCAAAATATGTGTTTTTTCATTATTCTGTCATAAAAATCAGGTCTTCTATAGGGGAACAATTACTGCCCATCTGTGCAGCCATGTGTTAAACTGGTCCAACACTGCCCCCTCTGTTAGAAATATGGCATAACAAGTTACATTCCTTCATATCTCCTGTTCTATTAACTATTTAAAAATGTAAAGAGTTGATTATCATTGACCAGAAAGCATATAAAATAGGTCCAGTCTTCTATTTTTGCTAAACTAAATAATCTTTACTTTCTAATCCTCCTCCTCTCACTCTCTCTCCCTCCACAGATGACGCCGTGACGAGCGAACTGTCGAAACTGCTTCATGACATCAAGAAGTGCCGGGACCGGGACTACTCCTTCGAGGAGCTCTGCCACACCATCTCGTCCCACTCCATGGACAGCTTCGGCAGCGGGCGGCTGTCTGACGAGGAGCGCCCCGACAGACCGAACGGCACCTTGACTCGAGTCAGCAAGGTACTTTTTAAAAATAAATTAGCATCTGATACAAAGTTTACATCCATTCATCCTGGTAATCAGTGTCGTATTTCAGGGTGAAATGGTAATGATTTTTGTTGAAATTGATAAATAGACACAAACTACTATGCGGATAAATCTTCCTCAGCGACACCTTTTGTGTTTCTGGCTGGATATGTGAGCATGCTTTTAGACAAAATTGATAAAGCTGATTTTATCTCTGCCACATACCTGACTTTTAAGGATAATATTTACGTTTTCACTGAGTACATGATCTTTCCAGTTTGTTTGGAATCATTGTCCTGTTGGACAATTTCCTCAAAATTTCATTGAGTATAATTTTGATCCTTTTTGAATTAGAACAAATCCAAAATAAATGCAAGATTGTCTAAACTTTAGTCAGAAACAATTCTGTTATCTAATAATTTTACGCTGCAGTAATGGTTTAAATAGACCCTTTGAAGCCCAATATTAGCATGAAAACAGCCATGATGAATGCATATAAAGTATGAGTATGAGTCTCTGGTGAAACATTTAAAATCAAGTTTAAAAGAAGTCGCCATTAAAAGGAAATAAATCAGTGTAATCTTACTGTAACGTGGGATTGGACGGTGTTACGCGCAGCTTCCTGTTTACTTCAGGAAGAGGTGTACGCTGAACAGATGGCGTATGAAAATCCCCTTTACGTTGTGCAGATTTAGCCCACGCTTCACATATCATTTCGTGGGCAGGAGTGTTTTGGTTTCCTGTGCAGATTATCTACACAGAGAGGGAAAACACTCATTTATACATTCTGTATTCCTGTTTTTACTTGTTCTGTTAAACATTCAAACTTTAAACTTCAACAGCGCTTCCAGGGAATATCAGATAGATGTTTGAGGGCTACGCTTGAGGGATTTTTATCCTTCGTCTCTGCTATTCCCTTTCTACAAACCACAGTCAGCTGTGTTACAAAATAATTTATTCCTACTGGTGCATCTTCTATTTTTCAGCTTGTTTTACATTTCCTGTCATTAAGGATTCAAATTAGAGAATATTTAATCAAGAGTTTGATTTCTTTAGATCCCAACTCCTGATAAGCGTCTGCTGAAATCAATGTTTTCTGATTAGAGTGGTTTAATTCAAACTTTGGGCTGTTTTTCTCAACACATAAAACTGACTTAAGACTTGAACTTAATGTTAACAAGCATGACAAGCTTGAAAGTTAATTTTCAAATGTTAGTGTGGTAACCCAAATGCATTCCTGACGTACACCAATGCAGGGTTAGAGATGCACTATCTGTCATGGATTTCATGAGAAAATATTTATTTCAGTCAGTAAGAGAATTGAAAGAAAAATGCTTGTGAACTTCTGTGCATGACAATAGTTTTAAAAAAACAGCTGCTGCTGTCAACTCTTCAAATTTATTGGGGTGTAAATGTTTGCAAAATAGTATGTAAATCTGCTAAATGAAAACACAAAGTCCTTTCTAACAAGCAGCTTTTCAACTGAGAAGGTAATTAAATATTTATGAGTGGAGTGGTAACGGCACGCGTTTTTGACAGATTCCAGAGAAGCTGCTGCAAATACTGATAAATAATAAGATCTTATTAAAATACTAACTCTTCAAACATTTTCTGCTTTCTCTAACTTATTCCAGTCATTATTTTTAACTCAATTTATCTGTAATTGTCATATATTTACAATTGCACGTGATCTTATTGCTGGATTAAATTGACTCCATTGCTGATCCATATTGGTGTTTTTTTGTTCCTTCCTCTTTATACTTTGGTTTGTACTTTCTCAGATTCCCCAGCAGAGGGCAGTATCAGACAAACATGCTAAAAACGCCATTCTTGCTGCAGGTAGAAAGCGGCTGTAATGTGTTTGTTGAACGAATAGCTGCTCAGAGCCTGGAGATGTTAGTTTTCTGTCATTGATCCATGTTTGGACTAAAAGCTGATCAAACCTTAACTGGATCTATTGGTTATTTTTACGAACCGATCGGAAAACTTCAGCTTCATGCAGATCGTTTCCACCTGAGCCTTCATGCCGCAGATGCCCACACAGAAATCAGTGTGTGTCTGCGCTTTGTACTCTCTCGTTGCAGCGCGTCTGTTTTTCTTTCTCTCCTTTCTTTGAGTGTTGTGACGCTGATCAATAGCTCATCATTTTCCCATGTCTGCTCTGTGTGAATGGAGCCAAATTATATTCATCTGCAGCAACGCATGCACTGAAACCATGAGGCTCACACACCTGTGTCTGAGCAGTGAACACACACACACCTCAGGTCATTTAGGCTGTAATTATCTCAATCCATCTTATGCCTCTCTCTCTCAATAAGCACCAATTTAGGTTGTGTTCCGGACTTGCTTTGTGTGTGTGTTTTTGTGCCTCAGGGCTGGTGTGTGAACATGTTTCCAGGGCCATTAGTTTGTGATTTAGTGAGGCCATTAGTCATGAATAAAGTTCTGAACAGCTCTCTGACATGGCATCTCGCTGTGGCACTGTGCCCATTGTGTGCAGTGGAGAAGAATACAACTCAGTGTGTGTGGTAGCTGGAGCCAAGAGGCAAAATAAGTAACAAGATGAGTATTTTCTCAGACCTGCCTTACTCTAAAAAGGAGCAGCAGAATTCCAGAAATGTAGCTCATATGTAATATTTTTAGCGTTTAATGTAAACAACTCCATAAAAGCATGCTATATGATCATTTTAAATGTTTTTGTTTGAATTAGTTACAAATGAAGAGCAGTAGTGCCACCTAGTGGGTGGCACTACTACTATAACTGTATTTATTTGAAAACAGTTTTTTATGCAATAAAAAAAATAAATTTATTAAATTTAGAGCAGGGGAGACAAGTTATATTTTGTTATGGTATGTTTGAGTATTTTTGAATTTGATGAAGCATCTTCAGTCTTGTTCTTACCTAAACCTGAATTTATTTTATTACAGTAAGTTGATAAGACCTAATTTTCTAACAAGTTGCTCAATTGAAGAGCAAATGTATAAAAATATGTATTTTCCTTGTAGGGTAGACAGGTTTCTGGCAGCAACAACCATTATGACAACATCTAAGCATCTTTATTCAGACTTAATCCAAATCATAATCTTTTCTGATATGAAATTAACTCTTCTGTCCATCAAATGAGACGAGATAATTCCTGAAAGGTTGCATGATGCAGACGCAGAGCATGCTTTGACAGCCTGTGTAATATTGATTAGCTTTGCAGCTCTGTTGAATAATTAAACAGATCCTTTTCCTTGAACATGGACTGACATTAGATTTTTACTGTAATGAAAGGAAACGCCTCCCATCCAGTGCAGCATGTGTGTATGGCCACTGCAGTCCATTTTAGATGGATCGATGACTGATTGTTCAAAGGGCCCTCTGCAGTCTGCAGCGACTGGTCCACCTTTTACTACCCATAATTCCATTCCTTTTTCATTTGCTGCTTAGAATGTTTTCTCCATCCTTCCTCCTCCAGCTTCTTCTCCTTGTATTCATATTCTGGGTGTATTCACTTTGTGCAACCTGCTGGGGTTTGTGCCCTCAGCTGCATGGAGGTTCACAGTGGAATCAGGTGGGATATATCTGTCCTAATGCACCTCACACACACGCACGCTCGCCCACGCACACACACGGAGAGACAAGCCCCCAAGAAACCATTTTGTAGATGTGTGTAAGTTTCCGTCTTCTTCTTTGTCAGTACTACCTGTACTGTGTGTGGTCCTTTATGTAACCAAACCAGTGTAGCTCTGTCTTTGTTTTTAGGATCTCATTGTTGTTGAACAAATGGAAAAATAAATTTGCTTAATGGAAACACACCAATTCAGAAAAACTCACATTTTTGACGAAAAGAGGAAGAAGACGACAGGAAGTAGTAGGAGGATGATGGTGCGTCCTGTTTTTTTAAGGACTTGTTTCTTATTTATTGGAAACACTGCAATTATGAATTGTTTTTTCCAATATTAACGGAATATTGTAAACGTTTTCCACACATTTTAAATGGAAACGCAGCTGGTGACTGCACATCCATCAAAGCAGTAGAAAACTTGTGCATGGTGCAGCTAGTAAGTTTGTTTTTGACACTTTTTACTTGCCGCTTTTGGTGCCACCATTACGCTTTTCTAAAGGTGCCACTGACCAATCACTAACCACCATTAGTGCTTCGAAAGAGAAATATGAAGCAGTTATTGTTAGTTTTGGGCGTTAAGAAAAGACAACAAAAAAACCCTGTTTATTAGGATGGTGTTAATTAGTCAGCAGGTGGATGTGCTTCAGCAGGATTCTGTCTCAGTTCATGCTGAGGAAGTAATTCTTGTTTTTGATTAGTTGGATTAAGGACGCATTGGAAAGCTGCCTGACATGGACCCAGAAGAGTTTAGGAAAACCGATCTGACAATTTAGCGTTGAATTCCTGTCTGCGTCTTGGATGTTATCGATTATTCTCTGCTTCATCACACCTGACTGAAATTAAATGCTCATTATCAGGCCTTTGCAGTCCTTAAAGAGATGATGAAAGTTTTTTGATCAGCTGTGGTTAAGCAAAGACTGAAACTGCAATTGGACGGGCCCTGCGGATTGAAATTCGGACACCATTGTTTTATGAAAGGTTTATTACGCTGATTCCTCATAATTTGCAGTAATTAGACTCCAGGTTTCATTTAGTTGTTTGATTTTATTGAATCATTTTAGATCACGGGTCTTCAAAAGGCAATCATTGCACCGGTTTTGTGCCAACAGCGTCCCACCCCGCCTCTCGCTGCAGCAGCGGAGGAAGACGAGGCAGAGAAGACGTGCAGCCCCACTGGATTCTGGGAAGCTCTCACCCCTTGCAACGGCTGCCGCAACCTCGGCTTTTCCAGCGTCTCTCAGGTACATAAACACAACACGATGTGTACCGTTGATGCAACTTTGCTCCCCTCCATGTGCTTGCTGTGCAAATGACAACCTAATAAAGAGATTGTCATTTAATGTTAGTACATTTTCATTTAGCATATGTCTGTTGTATGTTGCAGTAGAAAACAGACATAGAAGTTGAGTGAAATGACAGCTTGGTGATGTTTCTGTTACGCTGGCTGAATTTTTTATTTTTTTTGTCCACTGGTTACCTTGGGAACGCAGTGAATAAGACTTGCTCTCTGGCAGTTCTGAGTATTTTCTGCTCAGTTTTCCTCCTTTTTCTGTTGACAAATGAAAACTTCTTAAGCATTTTTCATCACAAATATCTCTTGGGTCATTTTATTTTGAATGGAAAGACGTTCAAATATCTATTTATTAAAGGTTACTCATCCCTCTAGAAGGAACGTAATGGAAAGCGACGGTTGGGGCTTTACAAACCAAATCCCCTTCCTGCTGCTGTTCCTGCTCTGTGTGCTTTGCCTATAAATGCGGCTAAACTTGCATCGATGAATGTTTAGTAATGAAATGCATGCTGGCTCTAGCAGCAGGACACCTGACATTTACAACAGAGCAGACCCTGTGTCTTGTCCTCAGGCAGCCTGCCTGGCAGCCTGCCTGGCAGCCTGGCTGGCTGCCTGGAGAGGTTCGCACCTGCATAGCCGGCCGTTTGTGCTAATGTCGTTTAAAAGAGAAAGGAAAGACTTTCTCCGCATTAGTTGAAATATGTGGAAACATGAAAGCATATCAGCATTATCATCTAGACTTTCTGTCTGTGTGAGTTTAACAGAGGAGGAAGAGAAAAGGGAAATGAGGTTGGCATAATTTGATTCTGACTCTGCTGAGAAATAAAATAATTCATACGACGTCTGAAAAAGTGAGAGTCTGGAATTACATTTAGACAATTTCCAGGTCTGGGTAATTTGGGGAGAAAAATGATAATTTCTAGAAATCTTTCCCATCTGTCTGCTTTTCTGCTCTCATTGTTTTCAAGTTTCTGTTTTGTCCAAGATTTAATTACATCATAATGATGCTGGGTTTCTTTATTTCGTCCTAGGAGGAGTTAATTATTTAGTTTTTATAAAAAGAAACGCATCCAACTTAATAAGCTGGGAGCACAGGATGCAAGATTCAATTTGTTCATCATTACACAACAGATTGCATAATGAAGTTAGAGGCTGTCTCCCTCTAGTTGACAGAAACCTGCAAACAGAAATAAAACGACTGGCTGGTTAGGAGGGGATAAAGGAAAACGTGGAGACCAAAATGAACATCTGGAGAAACTTTGTAGCTGTCAGGAACGTTCACTTTGGTGTTGTCTCCCCTGGCAACGTCTTAAAAGTGAAACAGTGACGATTAAATATAATGTACTTAAATCCATGAGTTTCTGTATCACAATATCACCCAAAATTGTGCTTTATGTTATAATGAAGTGTAGTACAATGTGAGAATGTGTAATTAATTGCTATGCATTTCAAGACGCCACACCGTGATGAAGATTTTACTTTCTATGTTTGTTTTAAAGCATGTGTCAAACTCGAGGCCCGTGGGCCAAATCTGGCCCACCACAAGTTTTTATGTGGCCCTCTAGATTCTAAACTAAACACTAACTGTGCTTAAATATTATGTTATCAATCAAATCAATGCAGTTTTTATCTATGTACTACCAAATTATATCAATCAGTCCCTCCAGTCTCTTGCGAATTATTGTGAAAATTCACCCAAAATCAATAAATCCCTACACTTTTTTTTACGCTAATACATAATTGGGAGTTTATTACAGATTTTTCTCAAAAATTGTCAAAAATGTTCTTACTTGTACTAAAAAGCTGCCTCAGCTTTAATTGATGTCAGATTATAGTCCATGATCTATTCAGTAATAAAAAGCCGCATCTACTGTCACAAGTAAGCACAAATATTGCAAATATTTCCAAATTATTACCACAAACATTTAGATTTTTATTGCAAAAATCACTAAAAGAATCACAAAGTCTTGCAGGGACTGAAAGGATTTTCACTAATATTTAATTTTAAGAATTCATTCATATTTTAGCAGTTTGTGAACAGGTTTTATGAATACATTCGGCACAGCTGGCCCTTTAAGAGCATTTATGATCTTGGTATGACCAGAAATGAGTTTGACACCCCTGTTTTAAAGTTTTAATTTAAAAAATACATTTGGTCTTTGGGGTTTCTATGAAATATGTTCTATTTAATATAATTAAATTATTTTGTTTCAACTTTCATAATCATTTTGTCATTGAATAAAATTTTAACAGTTAAACAGAAAAATGGATCAAATTCTGTTTTTAAAAGCTTATAGAAAACTGATCTGTCAGTGTTTTGTAATTTAAAAACAGATTTTATTGTTCTTAGACAATTTAATTTTTCATTTCATCTGCAGATCCATGTTTTTCATTGTTGTGATTTTCTTCTACTCGATTCATCCACATTTAATGATGTTAAATATGTACTTTTAATTTTTTTACATAATTCCAATACTTTGACTCTCTTGTGATGTATTTGTCGCTCATTCTTGTTTGTGCGTTATGTGAAGATAAGCAGGTTCGCTACAGGAAGTGTCTCCTGTTGAGAACGGTCCTCACCACTCGCAGCGTTTCTCCTGTCGTTGACGTCTCAAAGTCGTCAGATCCTGGGTGGAAGTTTCCCCGTTTGACGTCAACTTCGACCAGAAAACCTTTAAAGCAGAATCATGTCATAGGCAACAGAGAGAGATGTTTCACCAGTAAAGGAAAAAGATTCGGATGGAGAGAGATTGACTGGGTTGCCAGGAAACACAGAAATTTAATAGATGGGAAATGTGGGATGTCCACGATTTGAAAAGGAAGTAAAACCTGAGCCACATCAGCACAGGTGCGTCAGAGAGCTGCATGCATCAGCTTCTTCTATTCTCCTTCATTACTCAGAAACATTACTTTCTGTTTCTACCAAACGTCTTCTGTTTTTTTTGGCGTCCTGTTTTAGAAGATCAGAGCTCCCCTTACTGATCTGGGGCAGGTCATAAGAGCTCAGAAGGAGATCAGGAAGCTACAAGAGTCGTTGAAGATGTTAACGATCAGCAGAGGCAGGTGTGTCTGAGAGGCTAGTCATTTATCCAACTACTTTAGATCATAAACACACATTTAGTGGAACTATAAAGAAAATTTACATGGTTAAGAAATATTTTTCCAAAAGAGAAATCTTAAAAGTGTGGTGTGCATCTGTTGTACCTCCAATACCTCTTAATGAAATCTAGGTCAACCAGGGTTAACTAGGTTATTACCTAGCTTACCTAGTTTGCCACAAACCATGTAGGAGCCATGCCGAAAAAAAAAAACACACATCCCATAGTAAAGCATGACTGTAGCAGCATCATGCTGTGGGGTTCGTCTATTTTAGGAGGAAGTAGGTAAAAAAGGCTAATTCTGGACAAAAACCAAATATGTAAAACCTTCAGACCCCAGAAGACTTGCAGCTAATACGGCAGCAAAAGGCTTTTAAACAGAGCACTGACTCATAGCGGCTGAATGTAAATGCATGCTGCACTTTTCAGATTTTTGTTTGTAAGAATTGAAAACAACAAATCGTCATCCTTCCATTTAACTAGTTATGATCTAAATTTCAAATCTCCGCCTGGATATTTTTGCTTATTTTAATTGTACTCAGTTCTTTAAATAAATGTATTTCCCCATTTCTCCATAACAACTGGAACTTTCAATACCTAGCAGTTACTTTTACCGTCTATTAAAAGAGTGCTGCTCAGATTAATTTCACTCCCTGCTACGGCGGGTGTGACGAACTTACGGTACTGCAAATTTGGATGGATTGCCTGCACTCTGTTTGATCTGATAGGATTAATAATTAATGTGATACTTTGTGTTGGTCTGCCATATATTCCCACTTAAATCTGTCAAAGTTTGTGATTTTAGCAAGAAAAATGGGTACAAACAAAGTCAGAGAAAAATTATACCACCTGTTCTGAAAATTTGTTTTTGAGCCTTTTTATTTTTGTATTTCATTTTGCTTTTTGAATTCTCACTTTCTGTTTTGGTTTGAAAAATACTACAGTCCACAGACCAGGCTGAATCTTGTAATTATTTTGTGTATTTTAGCTGCTTTGATTCTCATTTTTTGACAAATTTTTTTCTTCGCCGCTGATGCGTCTCTCTCTCTCTCTCTCTGTGTTGTATAACAGAGCAGCTCAAAGTCCACAGTGTCCTTGTTAATGGACTTTATTCTCTGGAGACTGCAGCGTTTGGCTGCTAAAGTAACATTCCACACAAAAACACCTCTAACCACCACCTTAGGAGTTCTGCTAGACATAAGACAAAAAGTCGTGTTAATTTTGTCCAGCCAGGATTTGCATATGTTATTCCTGAGGTGAAAATTACCTGCAACAAAGTTTTACCCATTTTATAAAATCAGATTTGATGGAGTGTCAGGACTTCAGTTTTAAAATCTTTCTAGATATCCCCAATTAGCTTTTTGTCTGGACTTTGATTGGGCGATCTTTACACACAAATTTGACCAAAATTTTGTTGCCTTGTCTATTCTCGAGAATCAAGAACCCTCAGCATGACACAGCCTCCACCATTCTTCACTTTGGGGAGGCTGTGATCAACTTTTTATCCTAATGCTGTGTTGTTTTTTTAACTTTTTATTTAATTATTATTTTTTTCAGTTAAAAACATGGGGGATTTAATTGTTTGCAAATGATTCATACTGGGACGCACAAAAGATAATTTTCTTGCTATATTTCTCCCAAAATAAAATTCACACAGTCTCGTTGAATCATTCACTGCTGTACATTTAAAAACACATCATCTGTCAGGCTGCACGGTGGTTTATCATTAAGGTGTGGGAATCGTTAAAGAAAACGGCAAAAAGTCCTCTGAAGATATTTTTCAGCATCATGACTGAAATATAAATGCAGAATCCCTAATAAATAAGACAGGACATTGCTTTTAGCAGCAGATTAAACATGCTCCCTCGTGCAGAAGAGAAATACAAAGATATTCTGCAAAACAACAGGAGCTATTTAATGTCATTACACTTGTGATGGAACAGAAATGACATGTTACTTTGAATTTGTTAAGTTTATACTGTGGAAAGTTATTTCTATTTATTATAACTCTAAGCTCTTTGTTCTCCAGCTAAACAGGGTGAACATTTGTTCATTGTCCGTGTGAATGCTGTGGGATTATTTCTGGAGCCAGGATAAGCCATACTTTGATCTTTGCTCAGTGCGGCGGCCGTCATGAGGAATGTGAAAGATGTTGTTTTCTTCCCAGTGACCCATCGTTACCTCAGACTAGCTTACTTCTCTCAAAGTGGAAAATCAACCTTTTTGTTGTTCATTGTTAGAAATTAAGATTTGAAAACTGTCATGTTTTTGTCTTCTTCCCCTTTTACTGTAAAACTGTAAATAAAATCCACATCAACCAATGAACTATCCTAAGAAATCAGAGTTGAGGATGAGTGGAGTTAAGTTATAAAATAATTTCCAAACAGCCTAGTGGTTCATTATAACTCTGGAGGAGCTGCAGAGAGCCACAGCTCAAGTGGGAGAATCAGTTGGTAGGATAATTATTATAAATATGATCTTTATTAAAAGAAAACCTGGAGAGGTCAAAAAAATCAGACAAAAAAAAAGACAGAGTTACAACAGAAAACTTATTTGAAATCATCCCCAGTATATTTAAGTGGTTTAGTCAAAGTCCAGAGCCTGAGAATCTGTGCTACAAATTTAAAAATACTATTTATGAACAATCCCCATCCTGTTGATGTTTCTTTTGCAAAGAGAAATTGGCAAAACTTTATCATCCATTCACAAAGCAGACAGAGATTTTACCTTTAAAAATGTATAAAAAGGGCTTGAATTTGACCCTGAAACATAATTATCTGTAGCATCTATTAATCTGTGTTTGCTGAGGTGATACAAAATAAGCTGGTTTCTTTTTTAAGAATGTAAATAAATTTGTTTCTGTGAGGGTTTTTCTTCGTTGTAGTCCTCCACGATCAGCGAGGGCTTAAGAGGGTCCATTGTCCTCTGCTGCGTCCGGCCCTCCCCGTTCTCTCTAATCAAATAGTCTCCATGAGGAAATGCCAGCAGATTATAGCATCTATTCATATCTGATGGCCTATGAACTCGGATCTCAGAGTGCAGGGTTTGGGTAACAATTGCTGGTCTGACACAGACTGAAAGACCCACTGGATTTAAGACTTCAGGACAGAAAAAGTGAAAATAATCACTGCAGAAGACTACTTCCTCTCTGGGTCGTCTCATAGAGGGAACCCCAACACCCCCCCATACACACAATTACAGTTTGGAATAGGACAGAAGGAAAATCTTAAAGTATGCAGAAAGCCGTCACATGATCAAACGAGGCATTTCCTGCAGCTGCTCTGCGTTTTTACTCACATATAATCAGAAAGTGTTTCATGTAATCCTGCAGTCACATGCACTCAGATGTTTAATCTGCCCGGAGCGCTGGGACGGGAGCCGCATACGACCTGCTAATTAGTGGCCAGAGGAGGCCTCTGTTTGTCTGTGCTCTTCCTGTGCGCCTCAGAAACAAGTCTGTCTGTGTCCCTATCTCTGCCCTGAAAGATAGAAAGGGAGGGCGGTTTTATTTCGGACCTCTTAGAGCGACTTTTAGCACATTTAGGAGCTGATCAGGAGGAGCGGCAGGCAGGAAAACCATCAGAATACCAGGTAAATGTTGTAGTGTTTCATCTTCATGCTTGAGTGAGAAGGAATTTCAATTTCATATTTTTTAAAAATGTAAATATTTAGTCTCTCTGCTCTCATTTTCTTTAGAAAACGAACCTTCATGTGTCTGTTTGCCCGTCATTCCAGTGTTTTTTCTACGTTTGTGTGTGTGAGGAAATCCCTGCTCCCTAACTCATCGCACTCCCACTTCCTCCGCTTCCCTTCCTCGGCACAAACTCAGTTTTCCTCTTCCCGCTCTGTCTGTCCCATGCTCATCTCCGTGGGATTTGCTGACACAAACCTTCCAAAGTAAGTGTTGACTCGAATCCTGGTGGCTTTACTTCAGCCTGTGCTTTCTGCTGCTTTCTCTCTCTGTTTATCGTTTCCTTGTTGTGTGTGGCCATTTGACATATTTTTGTCTTTCGTTTTAGCTCAACAAGTGAGGTGGAGATAGCTTTGTTCTTTTTTAAAAATCTTAATCAGCATTTTTAGAAAGCTCAGGTTTACCAGAATATCTCCCTAAATGTTTCTTTTTAAAATTTAATTCATTCCTCAGCTGGAATTACTGTGCATTATAAATACTTCATTAATTCACTGTGACATTTATCTAAGCCACCCGGGTTCTAATATTCATAAACCTTTCTTTCCTCTATTGCATTTATTGCGATTAACACTTTATTAAATCAGGACTGAACGCCGGTGTTCTGTCACTTCCTCTCTAATTCAAAAAGTAGAATCTTTCTGTTTCTTTTTGACTTTCACTTCCAGTAGCTCTCCTGAGATTTTAACTTCAGTTGCTTTGAAGGACAACGCCCTCTTCCACTGCGTGCCACAAAGTAATCTGCTGCATTTCCTGCCTAATTTGACCTGGTGACACACAAGTTCATGTTCACAAAATCCTCCAAGATATTCAGGGAAATCCGGCACTTTGTTTGTCTTTTCCTTATATTTGAGAAGCTTCCTAATAGTAGAACTGCTTGTAAAAGTTTAGAAGGCTATTTGGGGAAAAGCTAAGGTCTAAAAGTAACTTCTAAATACTGTATTAATACAGAATACTTTGACATAACAGAGATGATCAATGTGACATGAACATGAAGGAAGAAAAGGTGAAACGTTATTGATAAACTATATGAATTTCTTAAAGTGGAAATTTATCCATCATTTATTTATTGGTTTGACTAATTTGAGTTTCTGTCTCACTTCCTTCTATTTAGATATTTTGTATGTGTGTAGTCAAAATGAAAAATGTGTGTTACATGGGTCTAAATTGAGAAAGTGAAGAAGATTTTGTGGAACATCAAGTCTTTTGTGTGTTTGTATCTGATACCTTTCGAAGAGTGAATGTATATTGGGATCAGGAGTGTGGAATTAATCTGGACTTCTGCTTAGTGTTTGTAATTTTTCCACATTTAAAGAACCCAACTCTTTGGAAATATTATGTCAGTATTCTTAGTGTCTGATCTGCTATTTTAGTCAGTCAGTTTTACTTCCAGCACCAAGCGTCTTACATGCTGAGGTGAGTCAATGTTCCTCTGAAGCCCATAAAGTTGGAATAAAGTTTTTTGTATGAGAGACAGGTTTATTGTTTCTCACATATTAACATAAAAGTGGAAGTTAAACCACAAACATTTAGTTGTCTTCAGTTATCTGCTTCTCCTGTGACAGGACAGGAGGTCTGTCCAGCCACCAGCAGCAACTCTTTGAAGAAAATTTCTCTTTGAAATTTAGGCCGTATTTTTTTTATGATGGAGTATTAGGCCAATACTAAGAAGAAATAAAATAATTGAAAAACTGAAATTACGATTAAGTCATATTACAAAAATAAACTTGTGCAAGAAGAAAGTCGTAATATTATCAAAATAGTTGCAATAATGAGAATATTTCAAAAATAAAGTCAAATTATGAGAAAAAAGTTTTAATATTTTGAGAATAAAGTCATATTACCGGGATAAAGTCGTAATTTGATTTTATTCTGGTAATACTTTATTATCATATTATTTTAACTTTATTCTCATACGACTCATAATTGTATTTTTATTTCCACAGAGCGCCTAAATACTCCATTGTAATTTTTTTCAAGTAAACTGAACTAATGTAAAAAAATATTCCCACTTCAGAGGCAGTTGTGTAAACCAAAGTAGCATACACTCTAATATGACTTAACTATTTTTTTGTTTGCTTTTTTTCACCGCTGATTTATTAAAGGAACAGGTTTTTCTTTTAGTTTGGTGTGAAATCTTGAACTAACCAGTCTGTGGACCCAAATCAGTGTCAGCTGACTCAGGCCATGTGTGGAGTGAAGGCGAACAAGCCTGACTGGATCAGCATTAACCAGTAATGACAATCTAATTGAGAGATGATGAAGACTGAAAGGAGTAAAAAAAGAAAAAAAAAAAGAAGGGAAAGATATGGCTCTTTGAGTTTGTTGGCTTTCTGTGAAATACATTTGAAATTGAGAGTCAGTGATGTGAGAGAAACCATCAGCAGACTGATTGCTCTCTCAGCCAAAGTGATTTATGGTTTTGGAGTGTGCTCTCTGGAAGATTGATAGCCTGGTGCAGTGTGGGTAATGTAGTAGCAGATAATGGCAAAAAGACTAATAGGTTTTGAATTACGAAAATAGGTAGGAAGTAGGTGGAGGAGGGGGATAATGGAGACATTTCATAACATATTTAAACAGTGATAAGACGAGGCGTAGCCACACACAAGCTGAGGTCATAGTGACATATTAACCACTGTTCCCATTAGGAAAGCTGCAACGTCGGCCAAATGACGGTCCAGAACGATGAGTCCAGTGTTGTGGGAAGAGGACGTCCAAAGGCGGTGTAATGGGGAAGGGAATGTTTTGTCTTGTTGGCTGGAATCACGGCGTCTCCTGTAACCTTTCCCCCTTCTCCACATGGCTGCTGTTTTTCATTCCTTCCCCGTACACATCTGCCTCACTGATAAGGGACGTTCGGGCTTTGGCTTGCTCTCTGAGCCCGGTGGGACTCAACCTTTTCACTGCAGCTGCAGGAATGTGCAATGTGAAATCTTCCTGTTGTATCCCGCAAAGGTGGCTCCAAAATCGACATTTATGTTTTCAATCTCAAAGTGTAACCAAATTTAACTTTTATTTAGCTTAAATATTAAATGTTACTGGAACAGTTCTTCCAAATAATGTGTGATTTAAGTCAATACAACTTTTTGTTTCTCCACTTAGGGCTCCTTGTCTCCTGGTATGTCTTTGAATATCGAGAAACAAATTGTGTCATTTGAAAATGTCAGTGTTGGATGCTTTTGGAGATAAGTTTCATAAATGTGTAAAGAAAAATCTATTTGACAGTCAAACTGTTTTAGTTGATTTCTGGAACAAAAAGATGTTTTCTCGTGCATTTATCTCGGGTTTTGGGGAATTTGTGGGATTATTTAACTGCTTCTTTTTTCACATGAGACCCTGAAGCGATTCAAATATCACTAGACATGTCTTTCATCTGTTTAAACAAACCCTCTGAAGCTTCAAACTTTAATTTTCCATGTTTATTTTATCTTTCATGATCAGATTAATCATATTTGAAAAGTGCATACATTTGCTGATGATGTTGGGAATACAAATGTTCATCACAAAAAGAAATAAAACCAAAAGTTTTAAAAGACAGGAGAGTTGAAACTTTTTAGATGAACTCTGATGTTTGAATTTTGTAGCTTGTAGCTGAATGGAGAGTTTACAGAAGTGAGGTGTTTGGCTTGTTTTTAAAGGAATGACCCTCAGAGAATCATCTGAATGCACTCTTGCTCTGCTGTCTGCTCTCATCTTGGTTTTTTGAGCCAGATTCACTTGTAAGTCAGAAATCATCGTCATGATCCACGTTTCTGCTTTAGTTAATGACAGGCTGCAGTATGTGCTGTGATTGGAGGTGCTCTTGTGGTAAATGGATAGAGTACATGTGTTTGTACCCACCAAAGTGCTTGAAAAAAATGGTGGTGGTGGAGGAAAGGCTCCCGGGAATTGTCCCGGTTCCAGCCATGTTATGTTTTAGGGAAACGATCAACATTTCTGTGTTTTCCTTGTCTTCATCCAGGATTTTAAGCATTCTGCTGAGCTGGTCACCTCTCCGTCGCTGGACGTTTTCCTGCCTGAAGACGAGGACAACCCGTACGAGTCCGTGACCACCGCCGTCACACGCAAACCCTGCTCCCTCGAAATCAACCACCGGCTCAACGTCTGCTCCCGTAACAGTAAGAGAAACCGCTTTGTGATTTTTCTGTCTCTCTTCCGCAATTCAAAGTACAGCAATGAATGAATAGGACAAATATAATGCCAGGTGTACCGTGAGTCACGTTTCGTATTTTAGAGTTTCAGGATTTAAGAAAAGCTTGGCTTGTTTAGGTTTTTTCTATCTGTGCTATTTAATTTTGACAAATAAACGTAAGAAAAAACACCTAAAAGAAAACCTAAATTTTGTAGCAAATTTGATGTAATCTAAACATGCTGTATGTGTGTGAAATATTTATACATTTATGCCTTTTGACTCTATAAAATAACAGTGGGAGTCAATATTAGCTGGTTAATTATTCAGAGTGTTAACTTCTTTCACCTTATGCACTCAGCTGCTTAGCAGACATGGAACTAACCTACAGGAGTCTTGAAGCCGTGTTAAATAAATAAAAAAGGTGATGATTGTCACTCTTTGGGTTTCCCAACAATAGTTGTTGGTTGTTCTGTTTTTTCTCAACAGAAATATTTTCACTTTTTTAAAGTGTAGGACGAAATCTTGTACGTTTTTCTCTGTTCGACTGATTCTGTGCAGCAATAACTGAGTGATATTAGAAAATATTTTTAGAAATCATTATATGTTGCACTGTACATCAATGTAAGATGTACATTTTGCAGTTGCACATGCAAACGACCTCGTTCAGGAGGTAGCTGATTTCAATGTGGATGTTGATGCAACACGCTTTATATAGAACAACACCTGTAAGATGTGGTTTATCTGACTGAGATTGAGACGAGACTTCACCATCACACCTTTCTGCCAGAAATTATACTGATATCAGGATCAAACAATAGAATTTTCTTTTTGAGAACCTGAACTTGGAAAAGTCAATAGATATTGCAAATGCATAAATATATGTTTTAATCTTTAATAAATGATTTTGCTGGACATTCACAAAGTTTGCTTGTTGGGCTTAAATTGTTCCTTTGTTAAACCAAATGTGGTTCATGTGAGGAGGAAAAAAACAGAAGGAGTTCGTATTGTAAATAGTTTTATGGGAAGAGGATGTGAAATCAACATCTTGAGCAAATATGCTCTATTGAAGAACAAGTGTATACAATTAAGCCTGATGCAAGTTGTTGTGAAAATCACAGAAATTCACAGTGGGAATGGACGGAAGAAATGGTGTAAGAATTTTGCTCACTGCTAGTGAAGTTAATATTAAAGTGATAATCTCCGTGATGGCAGTAAGCACGTTTACTACACATCACAAACATGACTTTGAAAGAAGTGATTTAGACTTTTCTAACTTCCTGTGGTAGCTAACGTTAGCTGCTCTGCTAACGTTAGCTTGTTCATAAAAAACATAAATAAGCAGCTGTGTTATTTAGTTTCATCCTACTCTACAGCGTACTCCAGCTACAATTTATCAGCTCGTTGAAAAAATTAGGATAAAGCTGCTGTGTTCTGCAGCCACCACAAGGGGGCATTACAAGGGGGCAGCTAGATCAACTGCTAACGTGAAGCTTAGAATAAAAATAAAGTTATTTAGTAATCTAACCAAGTGCAGTTACACTTAATTACTTGCCTGCTGGATGCTAGTTGGGATATCAAGCTAAAAAAGCTATTTTGAAAATATTTTTTGAGCTTTTGTCTTTACATATTAGAGTTGGGCTTGCTCTGAACTTTTCCTCCAGCTTTCACTTTCTGTCTACTTCATGTTTGCTTGTCACGTTTCGCCTGCTCCATTGTAGTTTTGGCACCCACAATGCACCCTGCCCCTTTTTCGCTGGTCTCCCACAGCAAAACTACACACTGCAGGTTGTCAGGGCAACTGCATCCCTGGCTGGTGAGTCACCTGTATGTTGCCATGGGAACTGTCTTGGTAGTGACATATCAACCCCTCCTTCCTCCCTCCCACCAGCGGAGAAGTGAGAGGCTACCACCGAGGGAAGTCTCGCCCCGTGTTTTTTTGGGGGGGGGTTTGTGTTAGGGGGATGAGGCGGGGGGGTTCGTTTTGATTGGCTGAAGAGTTGAGCAGCCGGTTCGCAGTCAGTGGCTCAAGTGCGAGAAGCTGAATGCTGGGTGATTTCTGTCAGTTTGAGAATCTGTTGGTGGAAAATTGCTCGAGTGACGTAAGTGAGCTGTGTGGGTGCTGTTTGTTTGTCGCTCTCTAAGTGCTGTCTTACCTGACCGAAAGGTTGGGATGGGGGGAAGAGAGAATGAAAGAGTCGAGCCTGAACTCCCTACATCTGATGTGAAATCTTTCTGCCTGCATCCACTCCATTGTGGAAGAAAAACAGAGTTAGTGCAGATTATGCATTGAGCTGGTGAACTTTGGGAGCAGCTTTTGGCTGATTCTTTTACATAAATTTGAACTTGTGACACAGCAGGAAGGAAAATCTTGGATTCCTGCTCTGAGCTCAGTCACATGCCAGGCAAACTAGACAAGGATGTGAATCAGTGTCTTTATCTTCCCCTGAGAGGAAGGATGTGATGACAGAGGAGCACAGAGTCATTGGGTCTGAGATGAGAAGCAGAACGCAGAAACTCGATTCATTTCAATTCAAAATTAGTTTCCAATTGACCATATTCTTTTAACAATGTTGGTCCACACATATCCAGATATCTGGGGAAACAAACACACTTTTATGTATTTTGGCCTTCAGCCACTTAAAAATTCAGTTTAAAATCACTGAAAACAATTATTTATTAAAACCGCCATCAAAGTGGAGATTTAAACAAACTTTGGGCTTCCTTGCGTACATGGAAAACTTGAGATTTAGTGTCTCGCACATTATAGTCTGTGACAAATAATGCACAAATATATTTGACACAATTCCCATTGGACATTGTCTTGTGTTTAATTTATCTTAGATTCTAATATGCTATTTAGAAGTAGTTCAATCTACATGTTTATCCACATAAATGAAGTTCCTGTTGCCGTGTTTAACTCCTAACAGGAAGTCGTTGTTATTTTGAAGCAACCTGATTGGATGTTAGCTTTGTGCTACACTGCCCCCTATGGGTTTGGCATACATAAAGCGACAATAAGGAGTGTTTTTGTCTGAGTTCATGGGAATGAAAACTTTTCTGAAACAAATCCTGTGTATAAGATATTATCTTTTATATCACGTGTCAAACTCAAGGCCGCGGGGACAAATCCGGCCCGTCATAGCTTTTTATGTGGCCCTCTAAACTCCAGACACCAAGTTACGTCAATCAGTCCATCCAGTTTTTCACAATTTTGCAATCGTGGAAATTTACAGACCCCTGCAACTTTTCGCACTAATGCATAATTGAGAATTTATTGAAATTTTTTCTCAAGGCGGCACTATTTATGTAATTTTACACTATTACTGTTTCCTCAGTCTTACTTGATGTCAAGTTGTAATTGATACGACTAGTAGCAAAAAGTCACATTTACTGTCATATATATTTGTCATAAATATTTCTAGTGGCTCCACAAAATCAGTGATTTTGATTTAAAATCAGATCAGTGTGAAAAGATGTTCAATATTATTTCATTCTAAGTACTTATTGATGCTAGTTATTAATATTTTAACAGTTTTTTAATGAGATTTATCAATATATACTGAACTGGCCCTTGGAAACATTCAAGATCTTGATCAAATAAAAATGAGTTTGACACCCCAGTTTTAAAGGATGTGACGGAAATATGTGCTTTTGTCAAGGTTGTGTGTTTACAAAACTTTAGTCTGTAAAGATAACTGTGTCAGATGATGAACTGGCCAACACAAAACAGGGCATAATGCTAAGGATACAATACTTTATTTCCAAACCTTTTGCAAACAAAACAAATAAAGTGTGCAGTGCATTGTTGTGAGGCAGAAGGAATTAATCTGGAAGGCACTAAAGATAAACCTACAAATTTATTCCACTTCATAAAATAAACATCTGAGCCAGCCACAGTTCATGAAGCGGTGGTTTAAAGTTTCCAGCAGCTCCTCAACACTAGGTGAGATTATGCATGACAGGAATAAAAGCAAAAAAAAAAAAAAGTACAATGTCTTAAGTGATTAAGTTTTTACATTGACATACATGTTAAACAACAAAAAACTTTTGATCAAAACTTCAATATTTGAAGTGAATATTTCCTGAAATGCCCCATATAAATGTTTCTGTGCTGGTGGAGGGTTTTCTGCAGGTATTGACATCAGCTGCATTGTCACAGCACTGCAGGCTGAGAGTCTGTACCTCTTCTCTGCCTCAACAATCAAAGCAGCTTTATTGTATTCTCTGTGCTCGCTGTGGCTCAGACCAGCAGCCTCTGAAGCAGCAGAGACCTGTTGTCTCTGCACTTTCTCAGCTTCTCAAACTTCTCCTACCTTGGATGCCGCAGTATTTATGGGAATGTTGCATCCCACTGCACCACACGTCCTCCCACTTCATAGCCTGTCTCTCCTGAATGGGAATAAATTGAATTATATTCTTTGTAATGCTGCGCATATTGGGAGAGTTTTTAGCCTAATCCTCCAACTGCATGAGTTTTAAAGCAGTCATTAAGTGAATTAAGCAGGGATTATACATGCTGCATGGAATGGATTTGTTTCAAACAAGAGGATCTGTTTCTGCCGCACTGCTTGCCTGCAGATGCCGTTAGCCCTAATGAGCCACAATCTCTTCAATTATTTCACATGCACAGAGTGTAATCTTTGCTGTGCAAGTTAAGATTGTTGTGCATTTTTCAAAATGAAGCACATACAACCTTAAATAGACAAGTTGGCTTGGTGATGCATTTTTGTTTTCATCTCATTTTCACCAAGAATTGAATATCTTAGATAATATTTTTGAGTTGCAAATATTTCTACTACAGGTGTGCCGATTGATCGACCACCGATCATAATCGGCCGATTTCTGTGAAAAAGTGTATGATCGGTGATCGCTGGTCACTGTCTCTTGTTGCTGATCACCTGCATCTCACTTCACAGCCTGCATGTGCAGCTCATCTGTGGCGAGAAACTATAACGCTCTGAGACTGAATGGGGAAGGTTGCGTGTTCCGCCGAAGAAATACCTCAGGGGTGAAGCATGTCAAAATGCATCAACACAACGAATCTAATATGACGTTAAAAAAACAAACATTTGACGGAGTTTGGCTACATTGAGGCTCACTGCAGGCAAAAAAGGGACATCCGGAGCAACCAGATAGCAGGTAAAGCAGCGCACAGCTACCAATACTCACCCGGAAGAGCATCACGGTCGGACAGCTAAACAAATAACCCGAAAAATAATTTAAGTCAACGAGCTAGCGGTGTAAGACGCTGGTTCTCTCGCTGTTGGACCGCCGCTACGCGCTACAGGTAGTAATATTTCACAGATGGAGCATCGTTTCTGCTCCAACCGCAGTGAACTCTCACACCGAACGTCTGCTTAAAGCTGCAACAGATAAGAGATAAGATAAGATAAGATAAATCTTTATTGTCATTGTCACAAGGAGAACGAAATTCAAAGGGTGCCATTAACAGGTAACTTAAACAAAGATTTTACATATGTATTAAAACTTTCACTATGTAATAACATGAGATAGATAATCTCTGAAAAATATCATTGCTGCCTCCTCCCTGTGTTCTGCATAATTACTCCGCTCAGGCACAACCAACCAATCAGAACCGGTATTAATCAGCTAGCCATGCTCTCAGAAGGTTTTGATTCAGTAACTCAGTATTGTTTATTTTGATGCAACCTGCATTTAACTCTGAATGAATATTTGTTTTTTTCTTGACATTATTTGATATAGGCAGTGTTGTGAGATTTATTCGACTTATGCATAATCTATGGTACTGAGGACTACTGTTAAATATTATTTTACTGATTGCAGGTTTTTCAGTTCTCCTTTTGACTGAATAGTTGCTGTATTGTGCCTGCAAATATTTTGTAATCTATGTCTAAATTAGGTGAATTTATTGCCAGATCACGTAGCAGTATTTACACCTAAAGCAGAAAATTTACAGCCAATCCAGGTGATCGGCAAAGATCGGCCTCATGGGTGATCGTTATCAAAACCTTATCGGAGCATCCCTAATTTCTACTCATTGTAAATAAGTAGAAATATCCCTGATTCAAAGGTATATTTTTCATTGTAGTTAAATGGTGACTTATATATTGAAAAAGCATCAAGGAACCTTCTATATCTGTCCACATACATGAACCGTGTTTAATTCCTATCAGGAAGTCGTGGTTTTGAAGCAATTTAATTAGGTGTTAGCTTTGCAGTATACTGCCCCCTATGGGTTTGGCGTGTTTGAAACACTAAGGAGTGCTGTTTATGTAAGTTTATGTGGATGAAAACTTTTTTGAAACGTATCCCATGTGTACAAAATTATATTTTAAATGACTTGATGGAGATATTTGGTAAAAAAAATTTTTGCAAACAAAATGTAAAAAAAAAGAAAGACATTCTACGCCTCTACAGCACTCAGTTCAAGGCTCCCTGGAGCCATTTTTAGTCTAAGGAGGATTGATGATTACAAATACCTTAACATTTAAAAGTAAGATTCGGGTGTACATATTTACATGAAATCCCCAATTTCCCTCATTAATATTTGGTTAAATATGCTTTAGCTTATTGCATTTTAGCTACATTATTTTTATGGCAATAAGTTTCTAGTGAATTCTGGTTGAGTATTTGAGGATTTTCTCATTTTATCAAAACTTTCAACGTTTTAATACTGAGATTCACCAGAAGTGAGACCAAGACTATCCTTCCATCGCTGGAGTCTTTCTAAAAATCTTTTTTTCAAAGGTAAAAATTTCCATTCAGGTCTTTGCAGTTGTTAGTAGTTAAAATGTTAATGAATAAAGACTCTACCACAAACATGAACTTTCTCTGGCACTTCTCTGTGGTGGATAAAGCGGCGATGCTGCTGCTTCTCAGTTCATTTATCCCACTTTGGTCGACACTTGCGGCTCAGTCAGGCTAATGGCAGCTTGTAGTCGCTCTGGGCTCTGACATTAAAAGTGTTTGGGTCCATTGACTTGTCGGGAGAAAAAGCAATAAAGTGTTGTCTTCTCTGACAGCCAGAGGAAATCACTGTGGAGAACTGTTATGCACACAGCCAAACTCTCACACTTTTACTTCGCGTTTTTGCTTTGTTTTTAATTGCGTTTCAATTAAGTGTAAACTTTTAATTATGTTGAGTTTGTTTCGGCTGTTTGCACTAATCTAAGTTTGGTTTAAAGTTTTTCTTAAACTTTTTTGTACATTTTCCTGACTTTAAATCATGTTTTTAGACTGTATATAGATGGAAAAAAGTGTGTTTTTTTTCTTTTTCTTTTTGTTTTGCCTTGAACTTGATCAAGCGCCAACTGTAAGATGCAGAGAAGAGCTGTGTTTCGGCTCACATGCACAAAGAGTGAGCATGTAAAGTGTTAGAGCTGCACAGCAGCAGATCTGACAGCCTGAAGAACTCATCTCGACAGGATTCGTCTTGATGGGCACATATGAAGGCAGCATCTGATGAAACACTTGTCAGAACCAAACGCTCACAAACACACGGAAATGTTTGAGAAATATAAGCCTGAGCCATTTGAGGCTTTTGAATGTTTTGCAGTTTACGAAGATGCATTCTGACACTTTGAAGCTTTCCTAGGAAAATGTGTATGGATATACTTAAAGAGAAGAGTTTTGTTAATTACTTGTAGCGGTTTGCAGAAGAATTTAAGGCTTACGTCTGTAGAAATCAGAGCTGTTCAGCCTGTGAGTGAAATTCATTGTGTGAGCATCCAGACTGAGAATTTTCTCCAGGCATCATGTCTGGATGCCATCTAGATTTTTAGTATATTGGATGCAAGAAACTCAGTTAAAATGTCAGGTTTATGGAATGCAAAAGTTTTAGCATAAACAGAATTTTTGCTAAACTTGTTAGCATAACTTCCATTGTTGTTTTGTTGCTTTTGGTGTAGCGTTGTGCCTTTTTCATTTTGACAATCCTTCTGGGCCACCATATAAATGAGTAAAGTTCATAAAACACTCACTCAGAGAGCTGAACTTTATTTGAGGTCAGAACATAGCAGTTTTTTAAAATATTTTTTTTACCAAGGATTACTGAATGCTCCAATTTAATCAAAAGGTGATGTTAGTTTTGTTGTGATCATACATGATGGGTGGCACGTTAAAGGAGGAAAGGTTTTCTTTGACAGGGTGTGTACACTTTTGAGATCCATGAACATGTTTTTATTTTTTGTCTGTTTGAAATAAATAAATAAATGTATTACTTAGTGGAGGGATAACGTCTCTTGTCCAGCTCATAATTGTTTCTCTCTGAGGAGTTAGAAGTCATGTGCAACAAGCCATTCCTGCTGCTCTGCTTTGGTTTTTGATTGAGTTTTAATTTTTTCTTATTTTGAACACATTCCTCTACATGTTTTCTCACTTCTTCACACACACATATAAATCTATAGATAATAACTGTATAGTTCCAAATGCTGACATAAACACACATTGTCGTTGGGGAGGAATGCACGTTTTTCCCAGGAGTGAAAAACCCTGGCAGATCTGACGGAAATACAGTTGCACACACATAGAGCCATCATCAAAAGCCTCAGTGTTGACAAGCTTATATATTCAACAGTAAAAGCTTCAATCTCTATATTTATCCCTCCGCTGCTTCCTTCCTTTTGTCTCGCTCACATGTTGCCAGTTTTTATTTTCTGTTCACACCCACATTAATCATTGATTCAGCCACAAGCAGTTGCTGGATGATTGTCTGCCTACTTGTGGATCCTTGAGTGAAACCACTGCATTGGTTTGGATTTAATTTCAGTACACAGAGCAGATCACATCAGGACCACTTGCTTAGTTTGTCGTTATTCAGCGTTTTTGAGGACCTTTGAATTTAACCTTCATAGTAGGTGTGAAGAAGAAGAAACCTTTGCTCTATAAAAAAGGGACAAAATGTTAAACTTTTCCACAGAGAATGTAGACAAAGACCAGAATTCTGAAATGATGTTTTTCGAAGCAGAGGAATATCAGTTTTATTTATTTTGGAGCCATTCTTTTAATATTTTTGTAAACAAAAGTCAAACTTAACATGTATCATTCAGTTTCACAATCATTCCCTATTTTGTTTTGGCCCATCTCATAAAATCGCCATAAAAAGATTTCTTTTTGGAGGGATGAAATGACAAAATGTGAGAAATCCAAGCGGTGTGAATACTTCTGCCAGGGACTGTAAATAAACTTTATCCTTAAACTTGCATCAGATTTCTGAGGTGCTTTCACCGACAGCGATGTCGCTGTGTGTGAATCTTTGTATCTGGATATCAAACCATAATTGGATGATACTCTGACCTCTGATTGGATCTTTGTTGGCAGGTAGCAGCTGACAGAAAGCTGCAATTATATTTGTGTATGTATGTCGCCACCTCTGCCAACAGTATTGCGACAAAGTAGATTGGTTTGTTTTTGTGTTTTCCTGCCAATTTAAAGAGTCTCTGACTATTTTATCAGCAGTCTCTCCTGTCCTTCCCCATCTTCACTCTTATCCGCTGTTAAATGGCCGTACACTGGGGAAATTAGCTCCACAGTCATTGGCCGGCCACACACACACACACACACACACACACACACACACACACACACATGCAGTGTCTCTGTGTGTGTGAAAGACATCACTGTACTGGGCAGCACTCATATTCTCCTCCTGCGGTTGTTGCTATGGCTTTTCAAATTACAGAACATCTCCTCACCACAGCCTTATGCTACCATGCCTGTGATTGCTGGTGTAGTGGGTGGAAGTATGCAAGACGCTAAGTGTAGAACTGAACTCCTCGATTTTCTGTTCCGACCTGGTCCACAAAACACATCTCTGCTTTGCCAACGCAACTGGTTCAGCTTCACTCTTACTCTTATTCAGAACTGGTATATACAGAGCAGAAACAACTGTTTTATAAATAATACAAAATAAACTTAATATGTGCAATATTTAGTTTTCAATTCCCTCAGTGTCAAATAAGCTCTTATGTTTCAAGGTGTAGAAAAAGATAATCTTTGCTCTCTTTGTCAAGTTCAAGAGTTGTCAAACTTGATGTAGACTGTGCTAATTTTGTTTCTTCATTTATGAAAGATGTATATATTAACTTTATTTGTTAGCACTTTCAAAGAGAAAATAAATACGCTATAATATTAAATCAATACAGTAATTAACATTAAATCAATCTTAAGCATAAGTGTTAGTTTATTTAGTTAAAATTAGTCATAAAATACTAATGGTGTGTTCACACCAAACGCGTTACACGTGTCAAAAATGCATCCGCGCTTCAAATTACATTTTATTTCCAAAATGGAGAAAACTAAGGTTCATTTATGATTTGTTATTGTTAATACAATGCAATAATTTTCACCTAATCATTTGCTTTTCTCCATATGGATAAATAGATCTGATTATCATCAGTAAAACACTGGAATACAATGTTTCCACCACAAGAAACCTGTATCTTGTATCTTGCAGCTAAATAATGTTAACACGTGTGGGCATTAAGCCAACTTTCTTGAATTAAATTCTCAGTTCAAAGCCACAGAAAGCTGACAGGCTTACTTTAATCTTTATGTGAATATTTATTTGAATATCATCAACAAAGAAAAAATGGGGCCCAAAAGCTGCAGGCAAAGAGTAAGTAATATGGGGCCCAAAATATTATTTTTCAGTTTGTTTGTTTTTTAATCGTTTCCGTTCATCATTAGTTGAATTCTTTAAAAGCTTGAAAGGTTTGGATGGATGCTGTTCCCCAAACAGCTGCAACTTAGGTTATATTTAGTAAATTAAAAATATTTAAAAGATTGAAAAATATTATAGACATCGACTACAGAACAATAATTTAGGACAATAAAATTGAAAAAGAAAAAAAACCTCCAAACAAATCTTTGCTTTGTCTCTGTGCCTGGCTTTGACTCTTTCTTTTGGTCCAAGGTCACTCGTCCCATGCAGCCGTGAGCGAGGAGGAGCACGGTAACCATGACAACTGCTCAACGGGCCCCACACCGGACTGCTCACCCCCTTCCCCTGACACGGCCCTGAAGAACATCGATAGAGTCATCCGCCCACAGGTGAATGAGCGCTCACACACTAATGAATGCGTTGTAGGTCGCTTGATGCATTATTGAGCATCCCTGCATCCTCCCACAAGCAACTCATACACACACACACAGACAAGTAATGATATATTATTCCATCTGCATGAAGTTCGGTATCACTTCTAGAAGTCTGAAATATTATATATGTGTGTTTTAAACATCAGAAACAAAGTGTTACATATGTTTGTCAGATATTTGATAAAAGCAAAAACCAAACAAAAGTTGCTTCAGTTCTAACTTATCGTGAAACATCTGCAATTATGGACGAACATCTGGCTGCTTAACGTGAGTTTTAAAGAAGCGAATGTGAATGGTACAAGCATGCGGAACATCATCTGAGAAGCACAATCTGAACCTAATGCAGTTAGACAAACCCATTTAATGGCATATTACCAGCTATTAAAATGATATACTATTTATGTTTGTGTTTTATTGTGTTTGGGAGATTTTAGCAGAAAATTCCCAGCATGTTGAATATAAATCTAATAACAGATGCATGTTTATTATTTTACTACTTTGATAAATGTATTATTTTAACTTCTAAGAGTTTGTTTTGGTCAAATATTAAGTTTTTTGCAGTCAGTTACCGTCCTTGTGAAATATTCATCTCTGCGGATTTTATAGATTTAGTTTCTTGCTTTTCATTTTTTGTAAACCCATCCTTAGGCTTTCATCTCCATCTGAAAAGGTCACATTTTATAGGACATACAGTATGTAATCAGTTTTCCCCATTTCCTTTTGTTATGTTTGGGCTAGTAGCTTGACATTGTTAATCTCCTTGTGAAATACACTGAAAAACTTGGAAAAAGCAAATGCAAGATTGAATAACATCCCCTGAACGACAAAATGCATACAGGACATTGAACTCATCAAAACATAGCATCTGCTAACTAAGTAGATAAAATATTTCTTTGAGTCTTCTCTATTAAAGAAGAGGAAATAAAAACAAATGTTGTCTAAGATCAGTAATTTGGAGACCTAACAAACAAGCACCCTACCAAGGTTTTAAAAGCACACTGTGGTGAACCCAGTACTGTCACAGTTTTTAGAAGAATTGCATTTAAAAAAAAAAAAAAGAAGAAAATTCTGGCTTCATTCAGATTGGCATCATAACATTTACTCCAATTCTGACCAACATTCTTAACTATGCAGTTGTTTTGTAAATCATACAATTAGTGAAAGGAAATAGCTGACAGTTTCACTTTCCTACACATAGTAAATCAGTGTTTTACTAGTCACAATGAAACTGTTGTATGCCATGTTTTCAGTCTTTATAAGTTTATCTACACTTATTTGTGTCTCATAATCATTCATATATGATAATAATTTGGTTTCCTTGGGAGAGATGTGTAGCTCCAAAACTTTTTTGTATCAGAAAAATGTTTTGAAATTACCTGCTTGAAAATTTCAGTTTAAACCGTCAAAATGTTTACGTTTCCTAGCACTAGAATATAAAGAAAACCACCCTTTCATTACACTAACTATGGCAGTTAGTAGCTTATTTTATGAAATAGTTATCCAATAAATGCAGTGTAGGAAAATATATAGAGTAGGAAAATATATAGAATGATCCAGAGGGAAATGTACTTGCATGAAAGCATAAAGCTGAGCAAAAGATACAATGTGTTGAAGCAAATTCTAAATATTTTTGTCCAGCATATATCACTGCTGCTGCTTTATTCGGCTCATGCGACTGCAGAGTAGATTGCCGAGTTGTTTCCGATCATGAATAACTCATTTGAAACTCAGCAATTTAAGTGCAACAAGTCGGCCTCATTAGTGACTCCAGTTAAATTTATTTATTTATTATTTCTCACTCCTGACTCTGAGTTGATAGTATCATATACCGAGGAGCTTCACGGATGTTTCACACCTTGATAATTAAAGGCAGTTGTTTTCTCACTGAGAGGATGATGTGACATAATACAAAAAAAATAAAAGTCCAACTCCACTCCCTGTTCACTGCAGGGAGTCATAATCAGACTGTTAAACACTGGAGCCTGATAAATAAACTTTAATGAGCTGCTTGAGATTGATGCAGAAATGATGATGGTTTTAATTATTAAGGAAGTCACTTATTTTTTTTAAACAATTTGAATAGTTTCTTACCTCAAAAAGCCACATTTTTCCCATCATATCTAAACAATATAAAGTTGTTTTTAAAAGTTTGACCAAACTTTAAAGTTTTGTAATTCTGTGAAAATTTTTCTGTGTTTGAAAAAGAAATGGTTTAAGACAATTCAGCGCTGTTTTTATGTATCGGATCGGTATCGGCCGATATTAAACCTCAGATTTCAGTATCAATATTGGAAGAGAAAAAGTGTATCGGTGCGTCTCTCTTGCTAATATAGCATCTCTAATTCCTCTTTAACATCCTTTTTTTTCTTCCGTTGCTCCTTCTCTCTTGAGTACATGTGAACTAGTTGTGGGACAAATGTGTAATGTTACACCAAATATTTGCAGATCAGTCAATTAAGACAACTTATAGGTGGAATTATGGTAAAATTACATCTAAAATTGTTGCACTCAATTATTTTCAAGAGGAAATTTTAGGTTTGTGATGTAATATTGACATGAAGGAGCTTGTTAAAATGAACCACTTTCCTCATCTTGAGTAAATATTTAAATTTCCCGATAAGCTCCACCTTCTCCTCTCATCTGTTGTTCTCCCACTGGGACCTAACTTTGGCATGTGAACTAATGTGTGCAGAGGGATCACACGCCGTGCCCAGCAGGCCGCTGTTCGGCTTGAAGTGTGCATAATCAAGAAGCACCACAGTTCAGTTTTATAGCTCATAATTAATACTCCAGAATTCATTTCATCTGGTTTTAGTGCTCCCGTTGGCAATTTCTCCACTTCATAGTTTCAGCAAATGCAACTCACAGATAAGAAAACAAGAGCTTCTGTATTTATTTGGATGCATAGAATGTATCACTGTAGTGTAGTAGCAACCTTCTGGCTTTAATATAAATATTGATAAGGTGCTGTAAGACCGGCAGTAAAAATCCAGATTTCATAGCAGCTTCTAAACAGGATGACTTTTTAAAGAAGATTTGATTCAATTGTTTGCTCATAGTCAGATTTAAGTACTCATAATGCAGGATGTATCATTCGGTTTTCACTAAAAGCTGTCGTATTTTAAGACTGAGAGCAAAACCCAGCAAAATTGAGAGAACACCAGCCACTGACTTTAAAAGCAAACATGATCACACAGGCTGTATTGCCGCGGTCCAGATTCTTCATGTTTTGCTCACTTTTATGTCTTTATCCTTTGCCTCCTGTCCAAACTGTCAGCTGTACTTGTTAGATCTCCAAAGGCTCACACTCTGAGCCCGCTTGAATGCGAGACGCTGAGTTGAAAGACATAGAAAGAGCAGAGGGCCTTAGATGACTGCACAACATCATGGGGTTATCAGCCTCATACCCACTGGCTCTGCGTCCTACTTTGCTGGCTGTGTGAATCATTTGAAAGGAAAAACCCTTTTTCTTTGCTCATGATGCAGTTTCTGATTACAGGGAGCACATGATGAAACTCGTGTCCTCTATCGTCTAATAAGATGCCAAAATCAATTTACATTTTAATGTGTGAAAATCTTGATCTTCAAAAAAAAGTTGCAGCATTAATTTTTTTCCAGTTTTGTTGGGTTAAAAATACAGTTTTTAAAACTTTTATTATCAAATATCTTCAAAACGCCTTTGAAAGTTGTAGAAGAAGACTGGATAGATTGAATAAAAGTAATTGTAATTATATCAAGTTAGAGGGGCTAAATTATGGACTCAGATCTCACTGTAAGGACTACAAATCTTTTTTGTCCTAAAGATTTCCTGAAACAAAATGCTGCTTATGGGAGGGATCTCTGGACTTGTTAACTTCACAATCTAGTTTGGTTAGAAAACATAATTATTATGTCATTTAGTCACTGATTTGCAAACTTATACGGGAATCTTTAAAGGAAACAAGCTAAAGTGGCATTTTTTTGTTGCCTTTATTTCAATGTTTTTCATCATAACATTGAAAATCAGCTTCATAACCATGTCTGACATGAAGTACTATCATCTGAAACACACATTTCCTTACTTATTTATGCTTTTATTCTGCTTTTATTGTGTCTTCTGTCTCCTGAAAGAGGGAATCGGCAATGCACAACCGGTAACTATTTAGATTTGGCTGATTGTCAAAGATGAAATCATTCAGTGGGTTCGCTAATGCAGATAAGATCCTGACTGCCGCTAAAAAAAAGTTTGAAAAAAGTCTCAAACTATCTTTTTAAATGTAGTCCATTAGGTTATGTTGGTATAAAATCTAATATATTCTTTAGTAAAGGATGAAGTGAGGAAAAAATATATAACGACCTAAATAAATAAATAGTATTCTAGCTGAATACTTGGAGTCAGATTTGACTTATGAGGGAGATGAATCAAAAGTATAGCTGCAGCACCATTTAAGTCAATTTGTGTCTTTAATAAAGAAGAGTGTTTAATCTTGCTTGTAGATTTATACTGCAGTCTGTAGTGCACACTTTAGAAGGAAGTAGCTACATAAGCATTGCCATGTAAGAGCAGACCCGGTGGTGGTGTGATTGAGTGGATAAGCCCCTCTGATGCGTGAATACTGAGATGCACACACTCCAGTGGAGTGGAGATAAGGCACAACAGCTACAGACCCATCCTGAGGGGCAAAGATAAGATATTTGTGCAGGGGATATACCAACACAGACCACTGCATGTAACACAGGAGTCACATAAATTTTAACTTTACCCAACTACATTATATGTCGGTTATTTATTTCATCAAGTTAAAACGAGTCTTTCTAAAAACTGAACATGTCAAGTTGGTGACTTCTGGTTAGGGTTATCCAAGTAAACTTTTGAATATTTGAATGCGCTCCACACTTTAAGATTTGTGTTTGTAAAAAATAAAATACCTTTTACTTTTACTGTTGTAGTTATGTTGGTCCTAGGATTAAAATCCCAGTAATGCCCATAAAACGAACTTTGTAGTTGTAATGTTTCAAACTGTCTGAATACTTTGCATCAGAATCACATTTATTGGCTAAGATTGTGTGCACAAACAAGAAATTTGTTTGAATGCAGACATTAAAACATTAAATATAAATAAACAGTACAGACATGAATGTGTCCAGGATGTGTGGGGTCTGCAGAGATGTTAGCTTATGACCTTTTACAATCCCTGAATGGAGGACGGGTCTAATAGTCTGTTTGGCTTGTGTCTCCTAATTATTTTTTTAAATGTAACATTTCCTACGTTTCAGGACATTCAGGAGTTAATTTAATACTCCAGTCTATACTCATCTAGTGATATTCTTTCACTTAACATTTTCAGTGTGTTTTTCTGATTTATTTGGAGTATTATTTTCCATGTGGGTGTAAGGAGACCTTTTTTGTGTTTGTGTGCACAATTAAAAACAATCTGCTTTCCCAGCCTTTGCCCCCCATGAGGAAAGGCCGGGGTCGTACGCAGCTAATTGAACAGACTAATGCTGAAAGCTCTCCAGTGGGAGTTAGACTTCTGAGCTGTTTTTTGGCATTTCCCACCCGTATTAAAGGATTTGCAAGTAGCATTTTGATGATTTCAACAAGCCAGGGGGCCTCAAACACATCATTAGTTTTGAGCTGAGAGATTTGGTAGCCTCAGCCGGCCTCTGTGCTGCATTTTGAAATGTGGAGGGAAAACAGCTTCAATGCTTGATTGGAGATAAATCAAGCATATAAAAGATCAAATAAAAAGATAAAAAGTATTCACCACATTATTTTTTTTTTGGCTTTTTGGTCCAAACTTTAATGTCCAAGTAAAAACACTTCTACAAAATAATCACAATTAAATAAAAAAAGTAAAACATTAAATAGTTGATTGCATAAATATTCACCCATTTAAAGTGACGTGTCCACACTCTGCTGTAATTTTAGGCAAAGATATTGATTTAAAGGGGGTGAATATTTATGCAATTACTATTTTTGTAAAAATCAGTTTTGAGTTTTCTGTAAACTTATCAAAAAGCCTAATTTTGTTGTTGCTGATTGATTTGTAAAAGCAATAAAAAGGTTAATAAAGGAGATGAATTGTTTTTACTAGCAATGTAAAAGCAAAATACCAAATACTACCTGATGAAAAATGAGGAATAATTTTGTAAGAGTAAAGGGGATTAGCAATTAAATTATTTGAGTGTTTAAACGATGAGAATATATCAATTTCTTATGGTACCAAATGAATCTTATAAACTCAGGTACAGTTTTCTTATTTTTTAAATGAATAAATCTATAAAAGGGACGTATTTGTTCTGATTTTAAGCATAAATCCTTCGGTATGGGAATGCTCTTATGTGTATTTTACTGCAAAAAACAACCTGATTTCTACAGAATGCAGCCAAAAAAAGGAACACGATGACTGGGATTACTGGACAAAATGAGACCAAAATACACCATCTTGTTTCCCGCAGTCATATTGTTGGTCATAATGAATGACTTGGGTAGTCGGAGACTAGTTTTCATGAGTGATTCAAAGTTATTTTCAGTCAGTATGGGGGAATTTACAAAGTGGATTTATGTAAAAGCAACACAAACTGTTCTGAAGTATATGAACTGATTTTTCTATTCAAACCAAAAGAAAAATCTGGTTGTATTAAAGTTTATTTTATCGTTGGTAACTGAATTAATAATGTTGGTAGTAAGTGCTTTTTTCATAAAAAATAAACTAAGGGAATATTTTGGATCGTGGTTCAAAGATCAGAATGTTTTTTGATTAGTTGAGAGGTGAGAATATATCAGGTGATTACACGTCACTGATTTTGCATTTAGTGAGGGTGTTAAGAGAAAATGTGGCATATGAGTGGACAAAGTTACTTGATGCAATATCAATCAACACAGCAAAATGAAACTTGATAAACGTCCGTGTCTTTGCATGTTTTTTGTGGTTGTGTCAGAACAGAAATTAAGGATACGGACAGAAAACAAACAGCCTGACAACAAAAGACATGAATAACAATTCATATTCAACCTAATTAATTTTAATATAATCAGTCGGGAAGTTGCCCCGTCATCTAAAAATATCAATTACAGCCATAACCAAGAACATAATTACCTTTCAGTCTCTGACTCGTGTTGTTTTACAGCTGGCATCAAAGGGGAAGTAATGGCAACAACATTGATTTAAAGTAAAAGTGTCTTTTAGAGCTGCAAGATAAATCATGTTTCTACAAATATCTGAACCACTGATCAGCGTAATTTTATGGCAATATTTACATTCTTTATACGTCAGCAACAGTTGCTTTGCTTCATTTTTCCTCGATCTTTTTCAAGTCGGTGTTAATTGAGATTTTGAAGGTGTGTGAAATTTATTAACACCCAGACTCATTAGAAAGACGTTAGACATGTTTTCCCCCAGCGGATGCTGTTCCAGCTGAGGAAAAAGGTTTCTTCTGAGCCTGATCTGTGTGTGTTCTGCCTCTGCATCTGTGTCTAAGCTCATTAATCCCCTTCCAATCGGCCGTGACATGTTCATTAGCCTGCTGCCCGTTCGCATTGTTAATGCCAGGCTTTCCAATGTGTTTTCTGGTGTATACATGTGTAGTTTAATAAGCTCGAGTCCAGAAAGAAGATGTAGAGGCCAAGTGCACAGACAAGGCTGATGAGTGCTGTAATAAAGAGAAGTTGAAGTTGCAATTGAACTCGTTAAACATCTCGGAGGAAAAACCCCGGAGTGTTGAGCTCCTACTGAAACGTGGCAGGAAACGGCAGCGGAGTCACCGGGTTGGATGATGTTTTGATTTCAAAGTAAACATCACAGAGTGTATTAATGATCAATTCATTCTTTTCTAATAACTCTTCATTTGCATCTGATCATTAATTCTTCAGATGTCATAGAGCTTCATGATATAAATAATATTTGCAAAACTATCTGGAAACCTTCAGCTTCACATTTTGTGACGTTCCAACCACAAACTTTCATTTATTTTCATTTATTCTACTTTCATTTATTTTTTTTTTTGCGATAGACATAACTGTACTTTGGAAACATGATGTGACATACAGTAAATGTGAAGTGCAATGAAAATGAGTATTACCCCCTGAGTCTGGACTTTAACTAGGCCATTCTAACACATCAATATGATCTAATCCGTTCCTGTGTATCTCTGATTGTTGGTTTGTGGTTGTTATCCTGCTGGAAGGTGAGGTTTTTTTTATTGCCCTTTTTGGGCATCTAACATGTTTTCTTCCTGTTTTTACCCCCAATATACTGCAAAAACACAAAACTTTACTCAGTATTTTTGGTATAGTTTCTAGTTCAAATATCTTACTCCTTGAAATAAGACAAAACTAACTTATAAGCAACTTTTCAACAAGATATAGGAGCTTGTTGTAAGTCAAAAGTTTCTTAATATTGATGAAAAACTACTTATTTCATTCATTGTTGTTATAACAAGACATTTTTCCCATGTTATGAGTGAAATAATCTGTCAATGGAACCGGTACTTTTTTTGTCAATATTAAGGAAATTATTCACTTAAAACCCCTATTTGTTGCTGAAAAGTTATTGATGACTTAGTTTTGTCTTATTTCAAGTGTAGTAAAATATTTGAACAAGAAACTAGACCAAAAATACTTGGTAATCTTTTGTTTTTGCAGTTTAAATGTTGCCATCATTTTCAATAAGGTTCCCCCTCACCTACTGAAGAAAAGCACCCACAGCATGATGCTGACATCACCATGTTTCCCCCATGCGGATGGTGCATTCAGGATGATGTACAGTTTTGCCTGAAAGGCAAAAGTTCAACTTTGACTCTTCTGACTTGAACACCTTCTTTCTTGTTTCCTGATTGTAGCAAACTTAAGTAATTTTCTACTTCTCCTATGTTGCATTACATGATATATCAATATTTGTGGCTGTTCCTTAACAAAATGTGACAAAGCTCAAAGGGTGGGAATACCTTTGAAAGGGTACTGCGTCTGTGTTTCCTTTGGTAAACCGAGTAAAGTCCAATAAAAGATTAATGGAATAAAATCCTGTTTTTGACAGCAGGCTTGTGTATCCTCCTCCTCTCTGCCCACTCAGGGTGATTCCCCATTGGCCTCATATATCATTGTCATTATTCCCTGATGCCTCTCTGCATTGTTGGACTCTTGTCTAGTTGATGCATTGGACCTTTAAACATCCCTGCTCTCCCGTTGGTTGCTGCTGCAGAAGTGTTATTTTCCAAAAGGGACAGAGAGTTGTAAAATAAAAAAAGTGTAGTTTATTGCTATGCTGTTTACTGGAACATCAAGCTGTCTTTGATTTGTCTCTGTGTTCTTGTATTACATTTTAAGTGTTTTGATTTATGGCAGATGACAGACTGGAATTGCAGGATGAGGTGTTGTTGTGAATTTTCAATTATTTTGAGCTCTGTGCTGTTTGTGGGTCATGTTTTTGAATTTATCCGTCTCTTGTGAAGATTGTAGAGATTATAAGATAAGGATGAGTGTTGTTTGGTGCAACCTTGTAACACTTTGCTGCTTTCCTTTATTAAAGGAGGATTATTGACAACTGACTAGAAGCGACTCAAGTTACTAGCCAGTTTTTCAGTGCATCTCTGTTGAAGAAAAACAATGTTTTAATTATGGTCGAACCTATTTAGGATTTAGATATTTTTATCTGTACCCGTTTTCTGGACAATGACAGATGCCTGGTAATTCTTTCTAGAAGCCGACACGTCTTCAGCCGTCAGTCTCAGGCCAAACATTACTTAGGCTAAAGACTTTATATGAAATTTTATATAACTTTATGTTGTTAAAGGAAAATGACATGCAGTGTTTTCAATTCATTTTTAATTTTTCATACACATTTGTCTCAGTTCCTCGTTTGTTTGTCAAAGATGGAAAGTCAAACAATGATTGGGAGAAAAATCCATTTCACTTTGGGCTGATTGTTCAACACTGGTTAAAGTTAAACTCCGACTGATTGAAGGAGCACTGCAAGAGTCATGTCTGAATTTATCAAGTACATTAAGTGTGCTATTACCAAAGCAGACAAAAAAGAAGTTCAACTATACTGAAAAACAACTTCACTGCAACTTACAGGAAGGTAAGCCTTTAATTAATCGTACAGCACAAGGAATAATGTTCATTTGTTTGGTTCTATCAGCTACAGTTTGTGACTTCTTCTCTTTTCCTAGTGGAGTGTTTTCTTCTGCTGAGATGTTAACAGTTCATAAATCATATTTCCTTCAGCCAGTTTCTTACAGTTCAGGCACAAACATCAACTCTTCATGCCGTCTGTTTGTCTTTTATTTCTTTTCTTTTCCAGGCTTATTCCTATCGGTTTTTCATGCCCTGATGCTTTGATGTCTCCCTTGGTCTACCTGGATGTTTCCCCTGTCAGAATCTTTCTTTGCTGTTTCCTTCTTTTTCAAAATGATTAACACCTTCTGCAGCTCTCCGTGAGGATTTCACTTCCACAAAGATTTTTATAATCCTTTCCCGTGAAGGCCTTCAATTGCTTTTTTAACTGCTGCCCCTTTTTAATACTTGTATTTGTTTTAGAAAAGCAATTCTTTGACTTAACCTGGAAACTGTGCCATCACAAAACCAACTTTCAGCTGTTGAAAGAGAAAGCTTTGTTTCTTATCTGTGATTTCAGATTTTATAGCCAGTTAAACCAATTTATGGTAGCTTGAAAAGCAAATAATCCAGCCCAAACAGTCAAACACAACAATCTGCTGTGTGATAGATTTTAATATAAGACTGTCCATAAATCTAGAAAATGTTTTCTTAATGATATTACTCCACTTTTTCATTTCTTCTTCCTCCTAATCACTGTAAACCATCTTCTTCTCAATCTTTTTATCTGTTCTCCATTAATTCTTCAAGTGTCTGCCCTTCATATCAATAACGCTCATCCCCCGTTTCTCTCCCGCTCTTCAGCTTTCAGTATCTTCTTTTCAGATTCGTCACTGTCCCTGGGTCATCCTCTTTGCTGTGGTTTTTAAGTTTCAGTCCATCTAAATGTCCTATTTTAAATGGTTCTAGTAGAAGAGCGTCCTCTCCTGATCCTGTCTCCATTTTCTCTCCTCCCTCGAGTCACAAAAGAGACCCTGAAGGTCTCGTGAAGGTTGTTGGATTTCCGTCTTTAAATGTTTCAGAGTTTTTATTTTTCCGTGGTGGTTTAGCATATTGATTCGTGACACACGCGCCAGCAGGGTTTTAACTGCAAGAGCTGTTTTTTAAGGCACAGCAGCAGGTTCTTGGGAGCTGCAAATACTTCATTATGTAAGACGTGTTTACCAGATCCCAATTTTATTTGTCTTCATCTTTGCTGCTGCTTTCTCTGATGTAAATTAGATCTGAGCTGTTAGTGCATTTTCGCGTCTTTGTTTTCAGTCATTTCATCTCGTGTTCTTCATCTGTTTCATAAAGCACAAATATTGAGATTCTCAAACAATTTAACTTGAGTAGAGACATTTTGCATGAAAGATCTCTTAATATCTACAGTTTACTTGAACTGATGTTTGATACCAGAAATACTTTTTGTTACCTAACAGTTATTAAAATTTCATAACTTTTTAAAGTCTACTGGAGTATTGAATTTCAGCTGTTTACGACCAAAGTACAATGGTTAAATGGCTTTCAGAGAGCTGCTAAAGCAAGTTAATGAAGTCCTTTCCCACTGCCGGCTGCCGGTTTCGCTTCACTGCTTTAAGAACTACAACATATCCACAAAACTGGAGGTAGATTCAGGGGAGTAACCTTCAAGAAGATAAACCTGTAAGCTGTGACAACATGAGAGATTACATTATGCCGTTTCCTGCAGGCTCTGGTGGACCAGTTTGTGGTAACTTTGAGATAATTAGGCCACTTTATTATCTATGGCTGGAGTGCATAAGGCGGCTGATATTGCTTGACTGAAAATGAACTTCTGCTTGTCTTGCGGATGAGTAAAATAGATTAAAATCACCTTAATGTCAACACAGGGCTAATAATCTTAATGCTGACTCCATTTATATCTAGTTTAAGCAAATTGCACCAGAACCACATTGTTTTTGTAGTCCTCAATGTCATGCTGAGGGAATTGAGGGAACATTTTTTGTTGTTTTCCTCCTGTTGAGCATGTTGATATTTGTTTGGCAGGGTTTCCCTCAGTGTATTATAAGCCTGGCAGGCCACCAGGCTTTACCTGTGCCCCCACCAGGCTTAGCATTGTTAATTTATTTTAGTTTTTTTTTAATTATTGCCTTTTTTAAAGACTTTATAGTTGGTGTTTAGGTATTAATCTTCCAGTCTTCCAATAACGCATAACTATCAAGTGATATTTTAAAATTTCCTGTCAACTATAAAGATGTTTTACCTCAGAAACATGTCGGGCAGCTGGATGACTAACCTAGCGCCCCGAGCAACGGGCTTAGCAAGTTTTCATTCTCATGTTAGAAAACATCCAGTTGTGCTCTAAAATTGTATATATGCACCCAGATATCATTTACTCTTTTGCTCAAAATACTGCAGATAGGCCTGGTGGAGGCAAATATTTGGTTCCTGTTTAACTTTTTCAGAGCAGCAAGGAGTTAGGTTTTAATATGTAGCGTATTGTTTCATCTCACTAGACCTGGTCTTTGTTCTTCTTTTTTATTCAGCCCAAGCAGCGCACGTCCCTGTCTTCCTCTCTGGATGTCCAGAGGCCAGTCAACCACAGCTGCGAACCCAGTGAGGTGAGCTCGTCTCTGGGCTACGCCAGCTTCAGCACCAGCCCTCCTGCCAGCCCCCCCCTCAGTCCCAACCAGGAGGACTCTGCAGGCTCCAACGACGACTGTCAGCTCACAGGTAGAGCCCTGGTGTTGATATTTCAAACTAAATGACCACTGTTTTGAGAAGAAAAAACATTAAAACCTACACATGCAGTGTTTATCCATCTGCTGACTTAGTTATAGGCGGTTTTAGCTCAATAGTTTATATGACTTTTGGCTTTAAGGGTGAAAAACATATTTTTTCGTCACTGATGTTCTTTTTTTGCTGCATCTTTGTTGCCAGACAAAGCACAGAAGATAATCGCTTCTGCCCCTGGGACCAAATGAGATTTTATTCCCTTTGCCCTTGGTGTCAAGGAATTGAAATCATATTTCTGCTCCTGTCACACAGGAGGGTAAACCCAAGAGGTAGACAAACACCTTATAGGCAGAAGTCAGATCTCTGGAAAAAGACTGTTGGCCTCAGATGGACTGAGGAGGCAGAAAGCTTTCCAGTCAGACTGGACATGACTGCAGAATTACAGATTATTTTTAGAGTGATCCAAAGTAATAGAAAATTGGCATCATTTGGTTCTTGAAGTAAAAAAACAAAAACTATTCACTGCATTCACAAGTTAAGTTGGTTTTATCTAATCTTAGGAAGTAAACGTTATTTAATTGAGATACCTTGTATTTTTATTAAAATCAACCATTCAATTTCAAATTTATTTGTAGATATCATGAGAAAATATTAGCTTCATATCTCAAGAAAACACGTTTTGCAATGGCAAGATAATTAAATATTTTCTTTTGAAATAACATCTTGCATTCACCATGTTCTGCCTGTCATTAAAATGAGTTTGACTCATTTTCCTGTCGACACTATTCAGCTTTAGCAATTAGTTAACTTAAATTAATATGTATAATATTAGCTCATTTACTGGTGCTAGCTAACACTAGCTGCTATGCTAACAATATGTTATATTCCAACAGTAGTTGATTGTACTTTTTTGTGCTTGAAAGTCCTATTTTAGAAATACACAAAATCACAGTTTAATTGGAACAGAGACATTTCTTCTCTCTGTGCAAATTTTACAAGAAATCATTGTAATTTTTTGGATACTTAAAATAAGTTTTAAAATGTTCAGTGTGCTGCACGTTATGTCCAGTGTGTACTTTGTGGCTAAAGTAATTTTTTCTTAACAAATTAACAGCTACCTGTTTGACTGTAGCTCTTGTAAATCAGTTTGTAAAAATCTGTGCAGCTGATAATTAGATAAGATCATCGCTCTTCTCTACATATCTTAAAATCAAGGTTTCAAAACATCAGCAGAAAAAGTTACTTTGGTTCAGTGGGGAGTCCTTTTTACTGTCATAGCAGATAAAGTGTTGTTGGTTTCATCTAATAATGCTTGTTCTCCCCTGCTGAGTTTCGGAGTTTCATCTCCAAATGGAATAGAAGCAGTAATGAAATGAGGTGGTTTCACCAACAGTTTAACGATTAAGTTGCTCAGAGACACTTTTCAGTGCATTTATTAAAGAAGCAAATAATTAAAACAAACAAATTTCCTTTCTGCTCGCTGCTTCTCTGTCAGATTTACTTCTGACCTTCATGTCATTAATGTCATTTCCTTGTCAAGCTGCTTGTGTTACCATAGCAGTGGGACTCTTTGTTGTCATGGCGAAGCAGTGTCCTTGGTTACACTCATTAACCAGTGACGTAATCATTAGTACTTCCGTCTCTCACCTGGCTTTCAGTCCAGCTGTGCCTCACACACACACGCGCGCGCCCACACACACCCCTACCAGGCACAGTGGAGTGGGAGCAGGAGAGAGGGTGTGTGTGTGTGTGTGCTTGTTTCATCCTGCTGCAGTTCAGAAACCCTGCTGGACTTTGATCGGTGTGGAGCCTGAAATGAAAAAATAAATAAATAAACCCACACCATCAATCCACAGGTGTGTGTGTGTACAGCAAACACACACCGACTTAAAAAGAGTGAAACCCTGAGACATTTTCTGCTTTTATTCCCATTGAAGTGCTGCAGCAGTAGTGGTGTAGCAGCGAGTCGTTTCCCTCTTGAAACGTCCGCCTTGGCTTGATGATGATTTCTTCTGAGGAACTAATGTTGCTCAAAGTCAAACATTTCCTGTTTTGACTTTCAATATCTTCCCTATGTTTTCCATAGGAACATATTAGAAAGAATTACTCCCTAAGTCCCACTTGAGCAGCTCTTAATCCCTTGTAACCTGTAATAGCATTAATGTGTCTTTGGTGTTTTGTTCTGTATGCAGTGAATGGGATTTTTGAATATGCTAATCTGGCTCTGCTTACATCAAAGCGTCCCAACAGACTTTCCTACCATGATGGAAAGAGCAAAGCAAAGTAAAATAATGATATGAACTTTCGGTGAGAATCAGAACTGCAGCATCTTAGTCATTTTTGATTTTTGCGGTCGTGTCCAGCACAGGTGATTGGAATATTATAGGAGAGCAAGATGGTTGAGAAAAAAAATGCCTGAGAAATAAGACATGCCCCCTGAGTGTATGATTTGTTCAACATTTAATAATTTTGGTTTGTGAGCAGATTCTTTTTTTTTAATACACAGCTACTCAACACTGTAGACTATTGTCTGGGTGTTGTTCAATTCAATAACATTGGCAGGAGAAAAATAAAATAATCAAATGCATACAAATTAGTGTGTTTGGGAACAAAGTTGAAAGTTGGTGTTCAAGTGACACCACACCACAAAATCCAGCTTTGTCATTTTGGATAAATTTGCCAACAGTTTTTCTTTGAAAGAACAAAAATAACACAGACATAAAAGCAGGAGGGTTTCCCAATTCAGCTCTTTAAATTGCTTTGGTCTTTACAATAATGCCTTGATATGATTCTGTATACAGTATATGGAATAGGGAATCCATAAAAGTGAGAGAAAACATTGAAACTGAAGTAGTTAAAGTAAATAAATGACAAAATATCACATATTCCATGAAACTCAGTGAATTTCTTGCTTTAAGCTTTTGCATAAATAAATCCACCGTATTATTTTCTTAGAATGCCTACTTTGTGTAAAACACAGGGAGATCATTAATAGTGCATACAAATACGCAATAGAACATGATTTTCTTTTATTATTTTGTTATAGACCCAAAACAGACTGGCGCCCTGGACCAAGAGCCTCATCTCCTATATCAAAAACCTCAACTTAATTAGAGGTTTAAAACAAATGTTTAACAAACCTAAACAAATTTTTTATGAAATGTAGAATTACTTTAGGCTCAACAACAAAGGTAATTTGTTTTTTATATAAAATTGTTAGAAATGTTCCTCGGACACAGAGAAAGACAACAAAGTCAGAGTTTTCAGAGTTTTGTTTTGATAGTATACGTGCCTTTTTCTAATGTTAAAAAACAAACAAAAAACCTCAACAACTTCCAAATACTTGTCCTGATATAAAAATGTTATACTATATCACTCTATTTTGTGTTAGGCATTTCTTCTACCCACCTCCTTTGCTGTTTCTCTCTTTTCCCCTCTTTCTAGTTCACTGTCTAAACTTCCTGCACCAGGAATAGATTGGCACCTATTTATTTTTTCCATTTTAAGTTTTTTCACAATTCTCTCCCCCCCGCCCCCCGCCTTCTCTCCTTCTCTGTTTTCTTCTGCCACTCTGCTCATCCCTCTTGCTCTCTCCACTTATTAGCCGTGTAAGGCTCATTGTGGGGTAACCATGGTAACTAGAGGCTAACAGGGAGAAAAGAGACGTAGACAGACCGAACAGAGCAGCATTTCATGCATGTGGGTACAGAAGACAGTCTCGGGATTCAAAGGATGCCAGTGAAGAAAGCGAGTGGGTGATGGAGAATGGGAATCTTGTGTTGCAGGGAGAGGAAGGGGATGTAATGTGAGAATTAAAAACGAGGACAAGAAAGTGAGGAATCACTTTTGTTATTCTGCATACCATATAAGGTGTTTCCTTCCTTGCCTTCACATCTGTATCTCCTCTAATTTTCTTCCCTAAAATCCATAAACTGTTCTCTGATGCTAAGCTAACAATGTACACAATGAGCCCTCCAGCCCTGCAGCAGTTTATGCTGGTGTCAGCCACCTGCGTAGGCTGCTGGACAGAAAGTAGCCCTATTTATAACCCAATCTATCACCAGGGCTGCTGTTTTGCTACATAACTCAGCTTTATGCAATCCCAGCTACAGACAGAGTACCGAATGCAGTGCAGTGTTTATGCAGAAGCAGTTGCAGTCCATGAATTATGCAGAATCCCCCTTCAATAAGTCGGTAACAAACATGCACCAACCTGCAGGTGTCAATTTGTTTATCTGGAAACGCTTTAGTTGCTGAAAACGTCATAGCTTCTTGTAAGCTCATGTTTTATTTGTTTGGGGTTTTTTTTGCAGCAGCAGCTTTCTACTTTAAAGATATACAGTTGCAAAAAATAGTTTTAAAATTTAGACAATTGAGTCATCCGAGTACTGTACAGATTTTCTTTTCCACCTTGGCTTCACTTTTTGATTCATTTACCAGATAATTTTCTTTGTCAAATTGTTATTAAACTAACAGTAGATCTCTGTTTTTAAGTGTAAAGGAGTTTAAATGATGATCAACTATAAGGTTTAATTCATTCATTCAGTTATTGTCAATGAAATAATGAATATTTGTTGTCTGCTTATCAGAACATTATTATATAAAGTATTATGGAAGAGGACTATTGCCACCAGGAATAAAAACTAGACTTTTTCTTAGAATTAACCCTAATTTTATAGTTTTAGCCAGTGATTTGTTGTTGCCAATATTCATCACAAACCCATCTCACTGAACAAGTCTGATTATTTTGTGTCCATTTTTCTCTTTTGTTCAGAGCTACATCATAGGTATTCACTCACCTTACAGTGCAAACATCCCAACCGGGACGAAACTAATCAATGATCTTGATCAGTCAATGAGCCTTCAGTACCTGAACAATGGACAGTGTTGTGTGTTTGACTGCACTGCTTGTTTTACACAAATAATCCACCTTAAACTCATTAAACTGATGATGTTGGAATCAAACACTAATCAAATATCACTTAGCCCACCTGCACAACATAACATGATGCATAACTTTAAAAACATTATTTTATTTTGTAAGACACACCTACAAATACCCCAACAAAGCCTTGAGATGTACTGTTCTCATTAGAAGAGGAACAAAACTTAGCAGGACTTTACGTTTGTGTCATAAATTGAAAGTATTTATTATTGGTGAGTACCGGACTCTGTAATTTAACTCTAATTAACCTAAAGTTGTAATTAATGATTAGTAAGGTCTGGAACACATCTTCTTTGTTCTTGACCTGATGCAGCTGCGCTACCAAGGCAGGGTCGGGATTTTTTTCTAGTCAGTCTAAACGTTCCTTGTTTTTCTAGCCAGGATAACAAAATGATTTGTTTGCTAGTTGGCAAAACTATTAGGAGAAATTTTTATATATCCCTAAAATTTTTCTTACAGTTTTGTAGTACTGCATTTTAGCTGCATTACTGGCTCAAACCTTATAGGTTTTCTTCCACCGAATGTCTCACAGTAGTTCCATTCAGCTACTTTTGTAACTGAAAAATCTACTTAGGGTTCCTCTTTACATGGTACAATAACAGTCAATGTGCTTCGATATTTATACATTGTTCTTTCCTCATGTCTCCATCTGTTTTGTAAACAGCAAAACATCCGCAGAACATAATGCCGCTTTCCCAGTTTGGATGCTGTTATCCCTGTTTTCTCTAAATGTAGTGGTTTTCTTTATGAGCAGTTGCATCAAGTTTAGTTTCATCAAACCATGCAATTCATTTGTCTCTATATGTATTTTCAAACTGTAGCTTTCCTTTTTCACTTTTGAAGTAATGACTTCTTCCTCAGGTACAGGACTTGTTTTACTGTGGATATTGATACTGTTTTATAATTTAAGTAATTCTACCTCATTCAAAGTTTGTTTTAAAGTCAAACATTGGTCTTTTATTTATTTTTCTATCCTTTATGATTACTTCAGCATCTTGGCCCGAGAGTGTAGTGCTCCTTACAGATGGTGAGTCCAAATGCGATGAAATAATCATTAGCTGAACTAATCTGAAAGTCTATCAAACTCCTCTGCTGCACCAGCCGTTGCATATAAATGTGAGAACATCTTTAGCAGTGTAGATGGAGTATCTGCATAGTGTAGCCTGAGATAAAAACACACTAATTTGGACTTTTATTTAAATACAGTGAATTGTTCAGCATGTTTCAGTCTCTGTAGAGATTTGTCCGTGATCCTTTGCACTAAATTCAAGCTTTCCTGAGTGCTGTATTTGCACACTTGTCAATACCTGGTCCAGTCTATGCATCATTGTGTGATTTTCCATTCAGTCTTTTCTGGTTTAGCTTTTAAAAGGAAGACCCAACATAATGATGAGTCATGAAGCTCACACAGACATCCAGACTCTGTTCAGAAAAACTAAATGGAAAGAATGTGGAGAAATGTACTGTGAAAGTCATCCTGCTGTTGGTCACACAGAAAAAAAGAATAAGATCAGCGAAAACCTTATATCGTTTAACATTTTACAGTGATGTGGATGAATAAAATAACCCCTTTGTTCGGAATTGAATTCATTGTTCAGACGTTTTAGGCTTGATAATTTAAAGCATTGCAAGGTGATGAAAAAGATGATCTCCAATTTAATATAAATAAAACATCTCAACTTTGCCACTGCTTTCTGTCTCACACCAGCACTAAATGTATTTCCAGTGACACCAGTGAGAGACTTCCGTCACTCTTCATGGGACTTGAAAAATGTGTTACCACAGGAGACAAGCCTGTTGCTGTGGCAATAAACTCTGGAGTCAGAAATGAAAGAGCGAATTCAGCGTGTGGAAAGTGGCTCCCCTCCACCCGAAGGCTGGCTTTAGATACACACAGGCTATCAGCAATAAAGTAATGCTCTCAGCAGGGAGTTGCTATCTGCAGCCTTCCACAGAAAAGAGTCGAGCCCAAACTGTTTGTGCGTGTTACTGTAAAACCACTTCTGGTGTCATAAACACTTTGTCTCCAAGCAAATTACCAATGCATTCACATTTTGTTTTTAGGTACGATACAATATCCAGTGTTTTAACTGGTAAAAAGTGACAAAAAGGCAGAATTAGATACAGATTCAGATTTGTGTAATGATTCATGAGTAAGTGACTGAAAGTTTTTGGTAAAATTGTATATTTAGCTACAGTTGTTTGCCCACAAGAAATATTTTGAGGGTAAATAGCAGCAAACAGTGGTTAAATAAAAAATAATTTCCATTTTTAAATCTGGTTTTACTTTGTGAATATATTCAGATATGACTTGAAACTTTAGAGGTCACCTTTTAAACACATAGTTTGGTAAAAAAAAAAAAAAAAATCCTGAATGAGTAAAAAAAAGTGCTTTCAAAAAACATCTATAGAGCATATTTATTGGGATAAAAGTTGTAAAATTTAGCTGTGGCGTTAGAATTTCTCTTTTTTCTGTCTATTAATTTGATCATATTTGGATGAAAGTTTAATTCTCTGTTTGTTGTCTATGAACACCTCCAAAAGATAAAATAATAACTGAATTAAGAAGTTTGACCTGTTTACTGTTTTAGCCATTCCATGCAGTGCATTTTCATCAGTGCAGACAGAGCCTCTGCATAGTGTCATAGGAGGTTTTGTAACTTTTTATGAGGTTGTTGCAGAGATGATTTCTTAGTTTTTGCATATATTATCTATATGTGGCATCTGAGTTGTAACTATGTAGTTTTCTGACATGTTAGCTTATTGGCTTACTTAGAGCTCAGTTTAAGTCATAATCTGACTCTTGGTTGGAATGAAAACTTTCTGCCTGCCTCTTGAAAGTATTTTTGTTTCCACTTGACTAATTAATGTGACCTTTCCAACAACTCTCAAAAGGAAGATTTTCCTGGCTCTCATTTTTAACTCAACTAGTTTTTTGTTGCCTTTTATGTTTTCTCAACTCAATCAATTATCATGTGATGTCGCATCATCTGGATGTTGGTTTGTTAGCGCAGCCCCGCCCGTAACTGGATGTTCGCTTCAGCTCCTGCAGCACCAGCTACATGTAGAGATGACTGACAGCTCAGATATTGCTGTGTAGTTTTTAATAACAGTTGCTGCGCTGCCACAAGAGACGCAGCGACGAATGCATCCTTATCAGATGTTTGAATCATCTCTCAGGTTCTCCTGCTGATGCGCATAGAAAAGAAACAGCACAATGTTTTTTTGTTTTTTGCATGTGCGTTCCTTTGAGCCATTTTCAACAAAAATGGGGGACATGATGGTGATGTGGCGAGATTGCTTGTCACCTTTTTTTGCTCACGTTTGTTGTGTTTTTCTGGAAATTCGGAGTACTCTGTGACCTTCAGGCTGTGTTAAAATCAATAATGAATAAGGCTCGGCTCCATTTTTGATAACCTGTCATGGATACTCGACTTTTAGAAGCCTGTTGTGATCATGTCAGAATTTACTTTGACAGATAAAACCTCATTTTCACCCCATTTTCTCTTCTTTCCATTTCAACATGCTTTCACCTGGTCTCTCGTTCATGCCTCATGTCAGTCAGGCCTTCATTCTGTCAGACACTTTATTCTCCAGACACTTTTGTTCTTTTCCTATTCCTTGTTTTCAGAATCCACCCTTAACTTTACCTTCTTTTAAAATTTCGTCTTATTACAACAGACTGTTTCACCATTGCTTAATTGTCTTTCTCTCAAATTTTATTTGTACTTGGTCAGAAAATCTAAAATTAAAGTCAGTTTTATTTTCCTTTTTCCTCTTTCGTTTTTTTCTGTGCTCTTTGTATTCATTTAGTATACTTTGACACATTAAATGTGCCTCAACTGCAAGGTGGCAAGGTATTTAAATGTGAAGAATAAACCATATGATAATTTTTATACACTATTTTTCTCAACTTTATCTGTGTAAAATTGTATTAATGGTTTAATCTCAAAAGTAATTCCTCACTTCTTAAAAATCACACTTGCAACAGCTTTAACATTCTAGCGAGATCTGGTAAGAAAAGCTTAAAGTTGTAGCTAAATTATGTATTTAGCATTTTCATGATTAATGAATAAAATATTTTAGGATACTTTGATACATTTGCACAATTAGATAAGAATATTAGTTTATCTGTGAATTAATTTTCACTGATGTGACGTCCCACTTCTGAAGCCCAAATTAATTTGATATTTTTCCTTTCAATATCCTGCAATAAATGTCAGTCAATATGCAAAACAAAAAAAATGCAGAAGCAGACAGTGTTTTGTGACCAAACTACAAAAGTATTTAAAATAAGGCATATATTATTCTTAAAAAAGAAGTCAGATCAGCAGTAACTGCATTACTTCAGTGGAGAAATATTAAACTTTGAGAAAAAGTCTGTCTTTAAAGTCTGTGTTGTAAAAAATGTTAGATATAATTTTGTTTGTATTCTTTTTGGCGCCATTTCTGAAAGGAAGTAATGAAAAGCCTAATGGGATTATTTTTTTTTCGCAGTTACTATTTCCAAAGCAAAGTGAATCCAATATAGTTTGAAGTTTTTGGAAAAATAGTAAGTCTGTGTATCCTCTGTTCTCATGCAAATGGAACCAAAAAGTTAATATTTTTCTGTTGAACTTGGAAAACTTAATATGAATGGACTTCTTTTTGTTTTAACATTGCTTTCATAGTGACGTCAGACATCCAAACACGTTCCCTCAGGCACCGTAAACACAGATTTTCATAATTCTGTGAAAGATAATTACTAAAACACAATATTACTAAAACACAATTACTACGGTACATATTACTTTTTAATCTGAAATGAAATTGTGTACTCAGATTGCGTAGTTTCTGAGCATGTAATAAAGACGGCACGTCGGAGCGGGATAACCGCAGTTGAAACTAATGAAGTTAATTATGTCCACATTCCAGTTCCACGCCTTTCATAACAGGCTTACAGGCTGTGTCATATTTTACAGAGGCATATAAGGAATAGCAGCTTGTGATTTATGCTATACATCCCTGTTTTCTTTATATATATAGTGAATAAAGCCTCTTAAAATGTAGAGTCAGAAGAGAAAAAAGCCATGGAAAAAGTGTAAACATCAGCAAAACAATGTTTTTTATATTTATTCCAAAAAATATAAAGTGATTTACTATGAATAATACTAGGTTGTTTTCTTTTGATCATAGTTATCTAAGCATGACCAGATAGTGACCTACTTTCAGCTTTTTGGTTAATTTCTGAAAACTAGCGCTTGGCTGAGTGTTGTGTGTTAAAATACATGGATTTAGCGATGTATTTGTTGTTTTGTTATCCAAAAGTATATCTTAACTAAAATAGATAAGACTAAAGGACATCAAAATGCTCCATTAGTTTACATTTTTGAAGTTTTACCAAGTTTTATCACGTAATTATAAAGGAAAAAGAGAACAGAATATTTAAAAAATACTTGAGTTTAATAACTATTCAATATTCCAGTTTTCTAAGAGATAAATATATTGTTTTAAGCTCTAGATTCCCTCATATTAACTTTATTATGATCAACTCATGGTAGGCAGCTTCTAGCTTTAGCTTGGTACCTGGAAGCATTGCTTAAGACTTGAGGAACTCTTAATAAATTACATACTTGTGATGTTTACTGCACAATCACAGCTGTATTAGTGTTGTTGTTTCTTCAGAATTGAACACATCTTTTCCAAACAGTCTGTCTGCAGGCGGTGCTGCTGCATGCCACAACCTGTTTGCAATAGTGTATATTGTGTCGCAATAAAAATCCAGGTATGCAGTGGATTGCATCCACTGCTCTTTCACCATTCCATTCTTAGATAGTTGCTGCTCTTCAGCAGAGGAAGACAGAGTTTTACAATAAAAGCTTATTGCCGAACATAAACTTTGATTGCTCCTTCATTTGAGCCGGTACTTCTCAGGTAAGGAACACAGCTTTACTCAAACACATTTACTTCAGGAGGCCAGCGATTGTTTGTAGCCAAATTAGAAGTATAGCCTGTCCTGTAATCATGCTTCAATGAGTTATAATTATGCTATTTTAACTTCGCCTCTACCTGAGGTATAACCGTTGTATGCACTGTAATTTACTTTACAGATAATTTACTTTTCTGTCTATAAAAACCTTTTTTTCCAGCTCTGCTTACTCCACTTTTCCCTCACTTTTCTGGAGGTTGAAAGCTCTCAGATACCCAGAAAGTCAGGTTGTTCCCATAGCTACCAACATGCTCACCTGTTACCATTGGTCCTCAACTTTAGCAAAAAAAAGCAAAGGGTGAAGAAGAGTTCTGGGTAGAATGAATAATGTAGATGTACATACAGAGAGAATACAGTGCAAGTTTAAATATGAAAAATGTTAAGTTTTTAGGATTTAGGGAAAGAATGACCTCAAAATATTTCAATGAGTAGTTGTGCAGATTTACCATTACTATTCTATGTAAAATAAATGACATATTTCCCCACACAAGTAAATTTTCAGTGCTTTGAATCAGAAGTCAAACCGGGTTTTTTTGTGTTAACTTTGCTGCTAGCTGCAAATCTTATTCAAAATTACAAAAAAAATTCAAACGAAAAACTAATTAGAAGCCAAGCAGTTTTAATATGCGTCCACACTCCATTAGTATGTACTCAAACCAGCTTTTCAAACACCTTAGCTTGTTTAAACAGGTTGAACTTTTAGATTAAAATATTTCAAAAATGTATTTTTTTAGCTGATAGTTACTTTTTAATTAGTTGCTTCCTATAAAGAAATGCACAATCCTACACTAATGTTATTCTCCACTGAGGAGGTCAAATGTGATGGCACCAATGACCAATAATTTAACAATATTGTTAAATTATTGCTACATCATTTTTAAAAAAGTTGCTTCTTCTAAGTAGCACCTGGTTTCAATATGTGAAATAGTGCTGTGTGAAAATAGAAGCAAAGATTCAAGCAAAACCTGAGTTTTCAGAGGCGACCTGGGAAGAAAAAGTCTGAACATGATTGCAATAATCCTAGTCAGCAATAAAGCTTTAAATTTTTTGACATAACCTGCTTATAAAATATTGTATTCTGATTCCTCTGGATAAGTTAAGCAAATTTTTTGCCCATTCAGGGATTTTTTTTATTATTGAGATACAATAAAACAATTTTAAATAAAAATGAGTTCAGTTGTTTTTGCAACATGAACTTCTTAGTTATATTTCCCCTAATGTCAGACATTTACAAGTTTTGCTGGTATAATTGATGCTGTAACAACATGGATCAATTAAATATGAGCTAAATACATTCTTGAACTGCTGGACTGAGTAATATAAGTATTTAGGATTAAAGCTTTTTCAATTTGCTCAGTGCTTGTCAGAGCTTGGTTTGCTGTTGGAGAGGAGATGCTATCGGCTCTATTTCGATGGTTGTGAAATGTGTGTGTATACACAACCATCTTAAAAACACACACCCCGGGGAGAAAAGGGAGGAGTGGAGCCAAATGTTTCACTACACTTCCTAAAATCAGCAACAAAAGGTTAACTAGAAAGATTTATGAAGTGCAGTGTTGTATTTTACCAAAATAAATGTTGTGAAGACCTGACAGAATGGTTAGGGTGTAAAAATGTGGCATTTTACGTCTCATTTATTGAAAATATAAAAAAAAGTTGTTTTCCTGTCTGAGCTAAATGTGAGAACCTGCAAAAAATCAAACCCCAGACAGTTTGTCAGCTTCTCAGATCTCTAACAATTTGTTGCTAAAGAGGGCAAAGTTGGCAATACAAAGAGAAGTTTTCAAATTCTGATAATTTGCTGAATTTTAACCACTTGGCCAGTCAATGCAATTAGTTCTACCAAAAGAACCTTTTAGTTTCTGTTGGAAATTACATTTCGAGTCCGACTAACACTGAAGAATGAGTCTCATCTTCAGGCCTGGTAAACGGCGGGCTGTTAATGAATGTTCTTTGTGCTTTTCAAACACAGCAGACAGCACAGTGGTGCAGTGAAAACACAACACTCACATACTTGAAATGAAATGGCCCTCTGTTCAAGGGCTAACATCATTATTGTTCCATTTAATCACTGTTGGTTAAGTTTGTCACTTTGCTGGGGATTTCTCAGAAAAACCGACTGGCCTTGTTTTGTCTTATAAAGATGTTGCATATGTTCTTAAAACAGCCCAAGTACTTAAAAAACAGTAAATTGATGTTTTTTTGGTGTGTGTAAAATTAAACATTTCAAAAACCTCTTGATTGTTGAGTCACAATTGACTGGCTCTGTACTGTTGCCTAGCAACCCCAGCAGAGCTCCAGCACTTCCTCTGCACAGTGGCTGCTGGAAAAATCAGGTGTTTTGTTGTTGACTTACCGTTTAGAAACCACTTGCTGCATTCTCGTTGGTTGCGCAGGAGCATCTACTAATGCTTTTCAACAAAGTATGGTTGTATAATTGCATATATTTTCACGTGCAAGTTGGCAGAACTGAGCGGACTAAAATCTCATTATCTAAGAATGATTTTGTGCAAAAAATGTGATGAATCTGTTGTAAAAACCTATCCTATCCTGTTCAATGAAGGTCACTTTTTAAATAAATCAATTCTGTGTTAATTCATATAGGCATGTTCAAACTGTAGGCAGAAGATGATTATCAGCTGTGACTTCCAGGAAGATTAGTAATTTAGTTTTCCGTGTCTTTTCTGCAGACGACGGGACCTACCAGCGAGACCCGCCCCATCTATGCTCTTCCTCCAGTTCAAGTCGTCTCGTTGGGGAAAACAGAAAAAGTCTCGTCCCAGAGGAGTTCGCAGGCCTCCTTCATGGATCCTCTCCGGCTTGTGAGCCACCGGATACGCCTTATCACCTTTATAGCCCCAAGCACTTTAAATACGCTTCTTCAGAGGTGCAAGGGAGCGTGCTGCAGACTCCCGAGTTCAGCATTGTGATCGGCGGCGGAGCCTCTCAGGGTTTCTCTAGAACTGAGAACAAATCGTCTCCCCAGAGGTCCCAGAAGCCGCAGGTCGTTTACCGAACCATCTTCCACACCCGGGTCAATCAGGACCAGCTTCAGCCCAAGAACTGTGAACAGGCGGGCCTACCTGGTGGATGGTCGACACTAAACCACCCGTCCTCTTGTTCCCTGGGACAAAACGGAGACGTAGCAGAGCTTCAGGGGAAGCAGGTGGGGGGCGAGGTCAGGGACGGCTACGAAGAGAGAGCCTGCACTCTGGGGAGGATGAGGTCCGTCCCACGCAGCGTGTTGGACCTGCAGCTCTCCAAGTCTCTGTCCAAGTCCGATTCCAACCTGATGGCTGTGTCACCCATTCAGGTGAGACCTTTTTTCTTTTTTTTTTCTTTGTTCTCTGTTCAGTCTCAGTTACAAAAATCATACCTACTCCTTTTAAAATGTCAAGTCAGGCAATCATCTCATAACTTGTTGTAAATCTAATATGGCATATTTCCCCTACAAAAGGGATTTGCTAAACTTCCCATGAGATATCCATCAGCAGAAGAAATTAAATCCCACCAAGAGGCTGATAAGAGCACTGAAGAAACTATGTCTTTGCTAATCACCAGTATTCTTCAAATGTTTGGACTACAAAGTAGTATTACCTGACAGAACCAAAGAAAACATTCCTACATCACTAAAATCTCCCAAAGTATACGGACCAGTGTCTCCTCCAGCATAGCAGTCACAAATCAGTTGAGATTTGAAATAAATATTTGAATTTAGAACCATTTTTCTATAAACATGTCACTTTAGTTTCTAAAACAAAAGGAATGTTCTGCATCACCAAAACACCACCATATCAGCAGAAAAACACAGTAGCATTTTTTAACGCTGGTAGATAATGCTGCAAGTCAGTGACTCAATGTGGAGCATTCCTTAGATAGAAACTTTTAAATCTACTTACTGCACTGTTTGTTAACTAGAATTAATTGGAATTGGATTTTTAGTATTCACAGTCAGTAAATTTAATCATGACTTCACCAGAAGAAAGTGAAAGTCATAAAAGACTAAATGTTAGTTTCAGTTTAAATAACCAAATTGTTGCAGATTTTGTGTATTATTCACTTAAATTGTGACGCCACATTAAAAACACGACATTTGAAAAGGGGTGTGAACTCTTTCCAGATGCACAGTATGTGAGACTTTAAGGCTACCACAATAGTTTTAAAAAATATTTTGTCATTTGTGTCCTATTTAAAGAGAAAAAAAGTTCCTGTTTGGTGCATTTTCAACTATTCAGAATATTCATGTGTATAAATCAGAGTTTCTATGATGTGGCTTCAGCCAATGAGATAACTCAAGAATCTGGGCCACAGTGTTCCAGTGGCTGGCGCTTCATTTGAGATTTGTTTAATTCAGCCTAAATAAATTATAAACTACAGAAAATACATATTCCGTTTGATGAAAATAAAGCTATTAGCGATGAAGTCTTTTTTTAGTTTTTTAAAAGAATTTTAAGCTCAAAGATGTTTTTAAGTTTTTTTTTGCAAGTCATAGGTTATGTGTGAAAGTGTTTTTTTTTTATGTGTTGTATTTTCCTCAGGAGGAACACAGCTGGGGGTCTGGGTCCCGGGGCCAGTGGCCAGGAACGCCCGGCTCGAGAGAGGGAGCCAGCCCGGAGAAACGACTGGAGCGGACCCCGTCCTTCACCGCCGAGTGGGAGGAGGTGATGATGCAGACAGTTTAAGATCTGAATTATCTAATCAATGGCGATAATAAAGGAGGAATAAAGATTCAGATCAGTGGCTGTGCTGCGACTTGTGTATTCTTACTATAAAATTGATTAAAGCAAATCAGCATTTGGTCTCTGCAGGAAAGAAAACTGCAGCCTCAGCACCGAACAGCATCATTTACTTTCCTTTGAAACGTCCTCGACTTCCACAGCGCTAATTTACTGTGTTCCCACTCCAATGTTCCTGGACCTTCAGAGAGAAACCAAATATTTGAAAGTAGTTTGATTTGTGGAGGGTAAAGGTCAGGGGTCAAGGCTGCTGTGTTTTAGTTCCTGACATGAAAGTTATTCAGCTACTTTTTTTAAACAGACATAACTTTGAGAGATATTAAGATATTACGAATCTTTTTTAAAGGAAAAAATGCAAATGTAACAAAAAATGCAGATCTAATCATATAAATAACCTGGACTATTTTTAAAATGATGCTAATGATGCAAGTGAAAGCCCATTAGTGTATGCTGTGCCACATTTGCACGTACATGTTAATTAATTACCCAACGCAACTCCTGACTTGCTGTCTTGATGAATTACCATCAGTGTTTTTTTGTTTTTTTTCCTATTTATGGTAACATTTCTTGTCTAATTTAATGTTATCTAAATGTTATCAAATGTTTAATGTTATCTAAAAGCAGCAGTTGGAAAGAGTTGCATTATTTGCAAGAGACGAGTCACAAAAGATCCTCAGGATTCAAGCAAATTTAATTTTTGATTCAAATTTGGTATTTGTACATCATGTACTACTAATTACTGAAGTTATTTGTTAATAATTATCACTTAGGCATAGACTGTTAGGAAGTTCTCATGGTGTTCAGATGTAAATGCTTTTATTTAAAGAAAATAAAAACAGAATAGCATGCATATCTCAAATGAAATTAATTTGTCCTAAAAGAAATTTCCAGACTGAAATAAGGCGGCAGGCAGAAGATGTTTCCTTACGTTTTTAGACTAAATGTATGCAACAAAGCCTGCTTGGATGTTCTCAGTGAGAGCGGTGTTTTAAAACATTGACATAATTAAATATATAAGTTGCAGTAGCATCTAGTCTGTCCTTAAACTCATCTGCGTTGGGATATTTGGCAGTGCCAATTTATTTACCGTCAAATAGGGTTTTCTTCATAATCCTCTTGCAGCTTGGTTTGTCCGTGTTGGTTTTGTTTCTTGTTCTAGACGAGTTTTTCCTTCCGTTTAACTTTCCATCAATGTGCTGTGAAAAGCCAGCTTCTCTATCAGTGATATTAGGTGGCTTACCTTCCTCGTGGAGGATTTAAGTGACTGTTAGCTGGACAACCGTGAAGTCAGCCACGATCTTCACGTTCATAACATGGAGATAATATAACATTTCTGTACTGGAAATTTGTTACTGTTGGTTAAATTTTCAGAAAAAACTATGTTTTTTTTAAGTCCTAGACATATATTATTCCTTGTGTAACGGATCTGATTAATTAGCTTGTTGGGGTGTGATTGTGATCACTGCTTGTGAGACTCTGTGGATGGCGGCTCTGCTGCCTGGTTGACAAATGAGCAGGTTGTACAGTTCAGTGGTTAGCAGCATGTCCACTGTGCTGCAGCCAGCAGTCACTCTTCCTCTCTTCATCTCGGTTCAGCTGTCTAAAAGTTTCCGGCTGACACTCAGCATCCCGGCTGCTATAAGGATCACATTATGTGACGCATGAATCCAGAAATAGGAAATAGCTTTATTCCTGGGAAATAACTTTTCCCCCTATTAATATGTACTGTACACATTGCTACCTCTCTGTCTGTTTCCCGTCTGTTTAGATTGATAAGATTATGAGCTCCATCGGCGCGGGGATCGGCAGCGGATTGGACGTCAAGGAGGTTACCTCAGGTAAACAGCATCCAGTGTGTTCGAGTGTGGGTGACTTAAAGAATAAATCCTGGTAAAACACAAGATTGATACCTAAAATATATCAACTGTCACCACATTCCCCAAAATTGAGCAGATATTTAGTTAAGCCATCAGATAGTTTTGCAGATCAACATAAGAACCAGGCATTTGTAAATACTCAAATAAATAGATCAGTTTGTGTTTTAAATCCAATTAAATCAGAAAGCTTGATGACTGGGCTTGACAGCACAGGCAAAGTATCTCAATTGTGTTTGAATACTATAGAAATGCCACAAGTTAAGATAAATACAGAAAAAATATTTTAAGGAAAAGATCTCTATCTTATGACATACCAAAGCCAGTGTAATCAAAACAGAATATGAAAACAGAGCTGGGAGAAATACACTAAGACATGAAATTGAATAAAAAAAATTCAGCTTACATAAATTTGTGAGGTAAAAGTAAATGGGAGCTGAATCTGATCTTATTTAGTTTCTCTCAGGGTTTTTGTTTTTGTTTTTACTGTAGTAATATTCACACAGTCGTTCTCTCAAATGCTCACTTTTATACGCCGATGTGCAGCTTGATGAAAGCAGAAAAATGTGAGGGGAAAAAAACCCAAACAAATTAATAAAAAGAAAGGGTTGCACTGAATTTTTGTCGATGCAGTCATCTGAAAAATAGGTTTATTTTTATCTAAAAGCAACTTGACTCTCCTCATTTTCTTATTTCCTAAAATGTTCAGGATATTCATGTAAATTACAAGCAAGCTTTTGAGCTTCTTAGCTAAACAACTCAACAACTCATGGTTCAGTATAATCATTTCTACTCAGTCAACTAAACAAGGGGTGACGACAACACAAACAAAGTTTTTCTTTCTTCACAGTTTTATCTTAATGAACTCATCTGCTTTTAAGTGTAGAAAATGTGACTCTTTTCTATAAAATGTTATGAGTTTCTAACATCTAAAAAGTGTTTTTTTTATTAATTCATCCGCTCCCAAATGCTCTTTGTTTTTATTTCACTTTCTCTAATACTATTAGGAGTATAGGCTGAATTTTGCGGACACAAATTTGTTGCTCGTTTTTAGAAAACAATGGAGGTTTTAACGGGACAGTCATGAGTAAAGACAGGTGAATGTGCCAAATTCTTAGTGTGGGTTCTTAGTCTAAGTGGGAAAAGTGGGCATAGTGAACTTTCACATAATTATTTCTCCAAATCTCTCTAAGCCCACACATTTTAGGAATCCTACACTTTACCTCAGTTAAATGCCAGTCGTGTGGATGAGAGGTACAAATGAAGGAGAAACATTTGCTTTGTGACACATCAGTGTTTTTGTAGAAAGTAGAATAAAACAGGGAATTTTTCTGCATATTCTAAATGCAAAACATCCTCTCCCTCATGCAGTTATTATATATTATTCTTATCTAATAAACTGTCATGAATCCATCACAGTTAAATAAGCTTGGATTCCTAGTGAAGGTGAACATTAAGTAAAATAATTTGTTCCTTCTGACAGTTACCCATTGCAGATAATCTTTTGAAATAAATGATTAGAAATAGAAATTCAATTCTATGATTTTCCCCTTTTAAATTTGGGTCCATGTTTTTATAATTTTCTTCTTAAAAATCTAAATATAAAGTGCATTGATCAGCACCCCTGACTAAAATACAGTGGAGACTTCGGCAGTCGCCTAAATGGATGCCTCAGAGATTTGTTAGAGAACACAGCAGGAATAAGGATTAGAAAAAGTGTAACAAAGGGTTAAAATCTGCTTTAAATCTGTAAAATAGTTCAATCCTGTAGGAATCTGTTCAGAGTTGAAGGGAAGAAAAATACAAAGCAGTTCTGAGTAAAATCTGTTGTCACCATCAAGCAGGACAAACCTAAATATACAAATCAAACTATCATAGAACGGTTTAGACCAAAACATATTCATCCAGAAGTACGGCCAAGTCAAAGTCCAGTCATTAAAATAATTGAAAATGTCTAGCATGACTTTCAAATTGATGGTCTCCATCTAGTCTGAATGAGTTTGAGCTATTTTGCAAAGAAGAATGGACAAAAATTGTCTAGATGTGCAAAGATGGAAGAAAAAATCTGCAACTGTAATGCAATAAAAACGATTTTAATGATTCAATCCCTTCTTTTCCAGATCACAATTTGTCTATCATAACAAATGCAAAAAATTTAGTTTGCAGTTGTAATATGAAAATAATAAATTAAGGGTTTGAATAGTTTAAAAATGTATGTCCATAAAGTACAATTTTCCTCCACCTGCACACCTGATTCCTCCTCCAGTGATGATCTGTTTTCTGCATGCAGCTCCTCTCGTCTGTATTAACTTCCACATCCCTCCACCTCCTGATCCCCCCATTCTTGTTTTTTTTTCTTCTGCTCTTTCATCCATCAACGCAAAGCCGTTTCTAACCATGGTTACTGTTGCCAGAAATCTGGTTTGTGCCAAAGCAGCTCCACCTTCCCATCAATGCTGCTTTCACATACAACATAGGCAAACGTGCATATGCAGGACAGCATGTATTCACTCAGGATTTTGTATGTGTGTGCTTGTGTGTGTGGGAGGGATTCTGGCTTAAAGACAAAAGAAGCTGCAACTGTTGTGGCTGTTATCAACGGAGTGAGGCAGATATACGTATAGCAGCAGAGACGGCATGCAGGGTGTCGATCGCCGCTGAGGGAAGATAGAGACCAGAGGGAAGTTGGTGAGGAGGGGGGAGGCAGAGCTGAGAAAAAAACGAGAGAGAGGAAGAAAGAGAGAGGAGGCTGCAGAAGCATACAGATGAGAGTGGGAGTACTTGATAAAGAGAAATCTACAACGCAGCAGCTCGCTCTCTCTCTCTGCTCGCACACGCACACACACCGGCTAAGGGCGAGCGAGTGAGCGCAACAGCTGAAGTGAGAGCGGCGGCGGTGGCTGCACTTTGCACGGCGACAGACTCGGATCTACACTTGGCCTGATCTCTGGCAGGATTTACCGCCGCAGGAACGGATACAACTTTCAGTTCCTCCCTCCGCCTCCCGTTCTGCCTCTGGCTGGATTCTGAGAACATCTGGACATCGACGCTTTACCTGATTGGCTTCCCTGCATGCTGACCCCATAAAACCCCATCATGCCCTTTGCCTAGCCTCTTCCCTCCCCCCCTTTCACCCTGTCCCCTCCCTCCATCCCCCTCTGACTTCCCCTCCCCTGTAATCGTCCTCGCCAACAGACTCGTCCGAAAGCATGGCGGGCTCCTTCGATAGCCACTTTGCCCGCCATAACATGATGTGGCAGTGCCAGCTGTCTCAGCCGGACTGCCGCTGCTACCGCGTGGATGGCTACTCCCTACTGAAGCGTTTGCCCCTCCACCCCCTCATAGGTCCCCGCTGCCCGCTGCAGTCTGTCGGACAGTGGCTGGACTCCATCGGTCTGGTCCAGTACGAGAACCACCTGCTGGCCAACGGATTCGACAACGTCCAGTTTTTGGTGAGTGTTTTTATGATTTAAATTTAATTTTGAATATTTTGATGAATGGGAATCATCTTCTTTTGATTGCATGTTTTTGCATCATCTGGATGTTTAGAACTGGCTATATTTCTTTCTTTTTGTGATTCTTTTCCTCTCTATTTGTCTGTCTTTTTTTGTAATCACTGCTGCCTCTCCCTACTGATGCCATGTGAAGTCCCTCCTACGCACAGAAATCCTTCAACATATCTTCACCAGCAGCTCTAACTGCACACATCACAGAATCGAGCCGCATTCATTGTAGTATTTGCTGAGATTTTGTGCTTCCAACCACCTGTAGCCTGTGGGTACAAGAGCGGACTGATCCTCTTGGTTTGCTCCGGTGATCCCATCCTGTGACGTAGGAAAGAATCTCGTTTGGGTCACTTTTTATTAGAAAATGATGTGCATCAGTGAGAGGCTGAACAAGTTGGAAATGAGGAGAAGTGGGGAGGGCTGGGGAGATGCGATGAAGTTAAATTGGGAGAAACTGCAGCAAAGGCAGAAAGACACAAAGCGCAGGGATGCTGACTGTACGAGTTTCCCCGGAGATTGGCCCCGGCCGTGGTAGAGCCAACTTTAAAAATTCAACAAGTTTGACTTTTTATTTCCGTTTGATGTAAACTAATTGCCAGTTGCTGTCTCTGTTATGAGAACAAACAAAAGGTATCAGGAGAAATCTGTGCAGACATGTGTGTGTGTTCTGGTCCTCCACTCTGAGTGACCTGCATCTGTTACTGTGGCAACCGCATAAAATCCAACTTTCTCTATTCCTCTGTGCTTTCCCCACATGTGGTAACCGTTAATCTGTTTGTTTTAGCTCCAGTAAACAAGAAACTGTTGATTGGATATAATTTTCTTATTTCATATATGCGTTTCAGACTTAGCTTCCTCTTCCTCTCATGTTTTTATCATTAAAAATATCTGAAGAGACAAAATTAACAAAAATCTGAACTCGAACTCTGCACTTTTGGACTAATTTTCAATCATGTTTTGTAACTTGTCTTGCAGACTTCTAGCCTTTCTGCTACAGGTGGTCATGAAGTTTTAGAGTCAGAGGCAGTGAGAGATTAATCACTATAAAATAACATTTTACGTTTTTCTAAATAAGACAAAATGAATTTGAAACTGCCTGTAGCATCTGTTATTAATATGCATCATTAACATGGTTAGTGCTGTTTACTGTGAACTGAAACCTTTGATTTGAATTTGCTTTGGAATAAAAACTTTTACCTTTAAGTTAGAGACAGCAGAGCTACAGCTAACATTTAACGTAACATTTGCTAATAAAAATTGCAGTAATCGTTGCTGCTGCTTGAGAAACTTTTCTATTCTACATCTAGATGACTTTTGTTGCAATGGCAAAATGTTTTTGAACCGTTTGTGCATTAACATAAAAACTTAACTTTAGGAGATCCTAAACATTTCTAGTTACATGGATTTTAGTGAAAAGTTTGCCATCATACACTAATTATTAGTGATGAAATGGCTCTGAAACTTTAAAATGTCTAGACTTCTTCTCTTTCAATACATTTATTTTAGGTGATGTTTGAAATATATTTTGTATAGAAAAAAAACATTACATTTGTCTCAAGTTCTTGAAATTATGCATTTCAATTAGGAAAATGTGTTTGAAAAATAGTGCAGATGTAACCATGGAGACTTTTACCAAAAATGTCTCCAAAAATTAGATTCAATTGTACTTCAAGAACATGGAGCTCAATTTGATTGTTTAAAAAAAAAATAAAAAAATTCTCGTTCATTCAGAGTTCATTTTCAGCTGTTGTTGTACAAGTGTGTTCGTTTAAAACTTATGGATATTAACACAATGTCTTCAATATATTTTAGCTGTTTTTTGTGGTGTTACTGTAGCTTAATCTGATTCTTTAGATCACGTGTCAAACTCAAGGCCCGGGGGCCAAATGTGGCCCACCGTAGCTTTTTATGTGGCCCTCTAGACTCCAAATTACACCAACAAGTCCCTCCAGTTTTTGAACAAATATGCAAAATTCACACAAAATCAACACATTTCTACCTTTTTTCAGATTTTACTGCAAATTTTTTCTCAAAATTGGCCAAAAACGTTTGGTTTAAATGACTGCTGCCTCCTTGATGTCAAGTTATACTTCGTAATCAATACAGCGATTAATAAAAAACCACGTTTAACACATACATATCATAGAAATTCCTTACAAATATTTCTAAATTAGCGCCACAAAATCTATCATTTTGACTCCAACAAAACCCCCACAAAATCCACCACAAAGTCCTGGATGGACTGATCAGTGTGAAAAGATGTTCAATATTATTTAATTTTAAGAAACGTTTACTGAATGCCGAAACAAACCGCTGTTTATTGATATTTTAACAGTTGAATTGGTTTTATCAATACAGCATGGCACAACGGGCCCTTTAAGAACATCCATATTTTTTATATGGCCCAAAATGAAAATGAGTTTGACATTCCTGCTTTATAATATCTTATTAGGAAGACAGAATAATCACTCCAGCAGCTATTAACATCACACTGGAATGTATTTTCATATAAGAAAGTAACAATTACTCCATTTAACCCCCATTGATTTGATTATGTGTATATATGACTGATTCGCTACCTAATATGCAGCAGATGACAGACGTTATTTGTGGATTATGGAGATTTGGGGATTTTTTCACCTCCTGTTGTTGCTTCTTAGGTGTAGAAAATGTTCTAAATAGGTTTATTACAGTAGATATAGTGACTTCAAAGATTTCCTCCTGAGTGGCAGCGCTCTTGGGATTAAAGGTTTTCTTGCTGGAGAGCCTTTTTGTCATTTTCATGACTAAACATGCCAAACAAACCTATTCTGTCGCTTAAATTCAAAATTACTCCCTAAATTGCCCTGCAGTGATATCTCAGTAATTCAGAACACCCTTTATTATTGAGTGCAGCTCCTTTTAAGTTTAGGGTCAAATTCATTTTGTCGCAACACAGTGGTGGGAATTTAAGATAAACGCCAAGTTCAAACCACAAAAGTCAACAGATTTAAAAGTCCGAGCTGCTCGTCCTCTGTTTCAGGGACAGTTCAAGTTCATCTGTAGACCTGATTGCTTTTGCAAATGAATTTGACCTGGATTTTCATCTGTGTCTCTGTATGAATAGAAAGTATGTGCTGCAGGAGTGCACATGTAAATGAGCACAGCAATCCAATCTACCATTACTGTCTTCTGCTAAAGGGGGCCGTTAAAGTGGGTGTGTCCGAGCGCTTGGACCAGCCAGTGAGGCTGGATTGATGGTCAAATAAAAAAGGAGTGGACAGTATTGACTGCATTTCTTCTGAAGGACACGAGATAATGGCCAATCTGAAATGATGTCACTGTAGAAACGCCTGACATCAACCAACAGAACATTGTGTGTAAAAATCAGATGCACTAATAGCATTCTGTTTGGCTTTACCAATGCCCATCTTGTACACATTCTTTGCTACTTCATTCCTTTGTGGTTCTATAAATACTTATTTATTTCCTTTAGTGGATCAATTTGTTCTCAAAAATTTATAGGAAGGCTCATAAAAATGTTCATGTGTTTTGTATATCTTCCCATCAAGCTGCTGTCAAGTAAAGGCAACTAATGCCATAAAAATCTTTTATTATTATTATTTCTTTTATTTTCTGAGAGCTGCATATATTATCAACTGATCCTTGCTTGAAATGGGACACATTATGCAATTTATTTATTTATTTATTTAGCCCTTGGATACATTTTGAGTCTCTAGGAATGCAGAAAACTTTAATTTAGTCTCTTCTGGTCATTCTTAGATTTCTTTATATTCCGTTTGGATCATATTTCTCAATGCACTTAGTTTTTACATTTTTTTTAACAATTCATAACTCAATCCCACAGTGACAAAACCTCTTCAAACTGGAAATGTACCCCAAAAGAAAGCAAGAAACATATTTAGATAAAAATAACTGGAACTGGTTGTTTTGTATATGTAACATGTAAAAAGTGAACCATAAGGATAGCAAATCATTTTTGATACCATAGACATAAATACTCTATTCTTAAACTACAAACCTTAACATTTAAAGATTAAATGCATTTAAAGACTAAAAGAAAAGTCAACCTGATAATATACACATCCTTTTTTACATAAATATAATTTACAAGATAAATGTTATGATGCTCAAACCAAACTTAAAACTTTGTGGATTTGTGGAAAAACAAAAATAACAGTTTTTGTAAAACTGTTGAAGAAAGAATCAAAGAAAATATAAATAATTTTTTTTTTTTAAATTATATAAATGAAGAATGAAATCTTGCTATAAATGTGATGTGATGAAAAAGAAAACCTTACAAAATATTTTATTAGCATTATTTTATCACAGTCCCTGATTTATTATTTTATTGCTTTTATAAATTATTTTTCATTAAAAAAAATATGGCTTCTGACTTAAAAGTGGTGAATATTTATGCAGTCACTTGTTTTATGTTATATATTTTTGTTTAACTGTCATTATTTTGTAGAAATGAGTTTTCATTTTTCATTATAGGGTTTTTTGTATTTTTTTTTACAAAAGGCAAATTTTGTTGATTATTTTTGATCTAAAGATGTTAAAACAACCAAAGAAGTGAGTACTTTTTATTGTGCTATATTTGGTTAAAGAAACTTCATTTTGTAAGCAAGGCAGACATTCTTGAAAGCAGAAACTGAATAAATAAACTAGAAGAAAAGACAACCCTGCATTTATGATGATGATGGAAGTCATGATTTTCCTTTGGTTTAGTGCTCTGCAAATATGCCTGATTTTAAATCGCTGTTAACAGAGAATTTGTTGACCTAAAATTAGAAAAGATTTGAAGGAAAATCTGATCTAGCAGCATGTTTTCCACTCCTGAGAACTACTCCAGGAACGGACGGAGCTAATGTAAAGACAGAGGAGCAAAGTGGACAAAATAGGTTTGATAAAGAAAGGAAACCTTCAGGATCTTCATCTCTCCGCATCAGGACCCCAGCAGGGAGCAATTAGTCATGCCTTTGAAGATCCACACTCCACCGCAGCATCCCGGTCTCCAACAATTTACTCCGCTCTCGCTCTGAGAGTCATTACTCTGCTGTGAAGTTGTTGCTCGGTGACTCCACCTCTATTAATCAGCCTAGGAGCTGATCTGTGAGCTGCTCTCCTCTGACAGAGGAGCCGGCGCGCAACACGCAGAAGCAGAAAGCCAGCGCAAGTTCAGCTGCAAAATGAGCCCAATCAGCTGTTGCCTTTGGTTACTTAGTTTGGTTTCAGACCTGGGGAGCCCTGGAGACCAATTTGGATTAATTTTTTCCCTGAGAACGTACCTTGGCTTTAAGGGATCATTGACGTGTGCAAATGTTTTAAACCTTCTGCAGAAAAGTTTCAGATGACTGTCTAATGTCGCAGTGAGGTGAAATAAAACAATAACATAAAATAATAGCGTACAATAAGTTTTTGAAAAGTTTCCACCTCTGCATTACTCTCTATAAGATTAAAACAGAAACTATTCTTTCTACTAGTCCAGCAAATGGTCGGTTCAAAAAGTAGCGTCAGGTATTTGGTGTAAAACGTGTGGCTTAGTGGTAGAAAAACAGAAAACATTTATTGATTTTTAATTAAATAATTTGGTTTTCTGTTTGCTTCAGAAGAACAAATTCACAGAATTTCTCATCTTGGGACCAAATCACTGCTTTTTAAATTTTTTATTGCAGAAACAAGTGATGCTATGATCCATCTCTTTATCCAGAATATTACTACTGTTTCTACTACAAGGAGCATCAGATGACTGTTTCTGGAAGTAACTGTTTAAAAATACCAAAGTAACTGTATTTAAATGTAAATCTATGTATTTAGATTTACATTTAAATACATATACTCCAAACTTTGTATTTTTTGTAATAGTAAAATCTTAAAACATTCATATATATATTGAACTGTTGAAATGCTAAACCACAATTTGCATGAGAATTTTGTCTTTTTATTAGGTAGAAATATAAGTTGTATATTCTGATTATGTTTGCTGATTTTTTTTTATTTTCTTTTTGGTGATGTTTACATCATCATCATCATCGTCTAAATGATCATTATTCCACATATACAGCTTGCAGTCTCCTGATGTAACTTCAGAGTTCTGCTTGTTCTTTTTTGACCTTTCTGTTTTTACACAAAGAGTCCAAACTTCTGCTCTCAAATATTTTATTACATTTTTTATTCCTATATGCCACAACCGACATCCAGATTTTGTCGTCTGTTTTCTTGATGTTGAAAGCTTGTCAAACTATGCAGGTCTTGTTAAAGTAAATATGCAGCATTTACAGTGCTGCTCAGAAGTTTACATACACTGAGAATGTAAAGTTGCCGAAATTTCACATGCTAAATATCTATCAACATTAAATTGTTAATCTTTTATGCGAAGTAGTCCAACACAAAGATATTTATCTTTGTGTTTTAAACAGTTTAGATGTGCGCTTTGGATCATTGTCCTGTTGGATCACCAAGTTGTGTCTAGGATTTAATAATCACATTATTAAATCTTAATAATAATCATCAAATAATAATTATTATTAATTATATAATTATTAATAATCATCATCAATATCATCATAAAAATGATGATAATCATCATTTTGGCCATTTTAATAAACCATCAAAAGTCAAAAATTTCTGAAAATGCCTGAGATTTAGAGTGACCTGTTTGTTTCAAAAGTAAACTTTAAGTGGATTTACTTTAAATGTTTTCAAGGATTTTTGAAATCAGATCTAATCATTGCATCCCTGACCAGTATGCAGACAGTTTAAGAGTTACTGGTGGGTGGATTCCCCTCAGGCTGCTCTCCGTTCCTCCCTGGATCTGTCTCTTAATCATCATCGTCCTTTTTCCTGATGATGTTTCTTTGCCAGAGTTGTCTATTCTGCTCCAGTCTGCGGTGAATCCTGTAATTATGTGTGTGAACCCTCTCTGCCTCTCCAGAGGGGGCAGGACTGATAGCTCTCTCATGACTTCCTGCTGGAGTAATTAAAGGTGAACGCTGCAGGAGACCCAAACAGGCTCTGGTGTTAGTCTGATTTAAATATCACATCAAATGTATCTTCGTTCATTGTAATCTGGTTTATTTGGAGAAATACTGTCTCAGAAAAGTGGACTTTAATGTTTTGCCTTTTTGATAGTTGTTTAATGTACTAAGTTTAAAGTTATTCTGCATCAGGGGTGTCCAATGTGCAACAGGTGGTTGATGCAGATAAATAAAACTATTACTAACAAATTAGCATTTTCTGTAATGGCATACAACATCTATCAACTGACATCTACTTAAGAACAGACTTTAGAGAACTCAAATCTGCTTTTGCTTAATTTATTAAACCAGCAAGGTTTTTAAAGAGCTTATTGCTGAGAATAAACTGAATGATTTTCTTTTAACAGTGTGAAAAACTCTTAATGTTTTGGATCTACAATGATGCAAACTTCACTTTCTAACAAAAAAATATTGTTTGTATTTGTTTAATTGAATAAGCAGTGAAAAAATTACATTTATTTGCCGTTTTTGGCTTATATGACAAAATGTTTGAACCCCACTATTCTGCATAATTAAGAATTAAATGTAGCAAAAATGAAATTTCATTACTTTATAATATACTGGACCTGTTTCGTGTGAAAAGTGTGACTTTGAGGTAGTTCTTGTAGTGGTTCTGATTAACTTTTAAGTATTGCTTCATAAATTCATGCTTTCATTTTTGAAAAGTGTTATTACAAAACCCTAAGTGGAGTTACAGCTTGATGATCTGGTATAGAACTTATAATTAGGATTGATTGATCGATTGATTGATTAACCTTTTACAGTAACTCATAAGTTCATGCAGCAGAAATGTTTCTTTTTTTCTTTCCCAAATTATTTATGCTCATGCAGAGTGGATAGATGTTAATATTAATTATGCTAATCAGAGTTGGATTTAGGTCTGTACTTTAACTAGACCATTTTAACCGATTGATAGACTTTGTTATAAACCTTTGATAAAAGTCCACCATGGGTTTTTAGCTACAAACCAGTGGCTTCGTTTTTACCAGGTGTGCACGTAAAAACGTGAGGATCTGCCTCACCTGTCTGCTGTGCTTCTTGGTTTTTACGGTGCTGTTTGTTCATTTTCCATAACAAATCTTTCACGAAACAGCTGGATTTATTCTGAGATTAAAATACACACAGCTAGACTCTTCACTGATTCTATCTTCTGAATGCAATTAGTTTCTGAATTTGATTTACCATGACCTCCTGGTGACGGAGTTGCACCAGAAATCCATGACTGCCTCCTGACAAGTTCTTCAGCACAACTATGAGATGTTTATTGAATCTGTTGTAGTTATAAAATACAAGATGTTAACTCTGAAACATATCCATGTTCTACAGGAATCGGCTTTTAACCACCACTTGATAATTTAATTAAGTAAAAGCTGTTGAAGTGAAATAAAAATATTATTTAAATGCACATTTAAGAAATCAGCTAAAAACTATTTTTGCAGAGACAGTTTAACCTGTACAATTTAATAAAAATATGGGTTATTTTCTAAATCTTTAAGGGCTAAATTAACCGTTTTTAGATGGATATGCTATTTTTTCAATATATCAAATCTGTTTTTGTTAGAGCAGATTTGTGATTGATTCATCATGGAGGGAAGAAGTCTTCTCTCAGAGCAAATTAAACAAGAACTCCTTAATTTATCTGGCTACCAGGCAGAAACAGTTGCAGGGTTCTCTAAAGATTCGTCTGGCTACCCAAAAACCGAAACAACAGCTGGTGTTTGTTTTATTTTGGATATGTTTAGGCATAAATAAAGCTGTTTTGGTTTTATTTTGCCAGATAACTCTGTTATAAGGATCAAATGGTCAGTTTCAGTGACTAACCTTTTTTAAATTTGTTTTTGTCTTACAGGGAAGCAATGTGGTGGAGGACCAAGACCTGCTGGAAATAGGGATCCTGAACTCTGCCCACAGACAGCGCCTCCTGCAGGCCATTCGGCTGCTTCCCAGGGTCAGTTCACCTCATATTTAACACAAAATGTCATGAAAGTATCATGATCCATCCTGAAAGTTAATTTTTATTTTCATTCATTCACTGGTGGTATTCTTTTGTCCGTTCTTCAACCTGACCCACCATGCTGTATCTCCAATATATGGAGGTCCAAACTATTAACTTACAGGAGGTGCTGCTAATATTTTACTACTTGATATCACAGCACATGTTCAGATCAGTAGAAGGAGAGATGGCAAAAATGGTGTTATTCATGATCTTTGCATTAAAGCTGAAATTTCTGAAAAAAATAATGTATTTAGATTTATCTTTTGCTGCATCGACAACCTACGTAAATCCACGTTAATACAAAAATCCCAAAATGTGGAGTTTACTGCTTTTTTTTGGCTTTGGAAACCTTTAGATAAAAATTTGAGGTTCTGAAACTGGTTCTCTCTCTTTCGCGTTTTAACAAACAAAATAAAGCAATTAGACTGCGATAATCTGTCTCTGTTAGGCAATGGTTCTTCACTGGTCTGTTTATTGGACCCACAATCACCGCTTAATGATGAGCTACAATATCTTGTTAATACCAAGTGATACATATTGCACATATACCTGTAGTCATATTAGAAGTATTTAGTGGTTGGATTTGTGTTTTTGTTGCTAAAATAAATTGCAATTGCAAAATGAATTTAGGCGGTAAGAAGTTAATGAAGGTAAAAAAAATCGACACTAGAATGGAAATATTCCCTTTACACGCAGTAAGCTGCTTATTAATTCAGACCCAAAAAAATGAGAAACATCAGCCTTTTTATGATTGCTTCAAAAGTTTTATTTACAATCATGAAATAAAGAAATCCAACCACTGAGCATGAATTAAAAAAGACTCAGAAAATGTAGCTTTAGCTAAATAGCCGCTCACTATTCAGACTGACAGAACAGTCAATAACAACCAGTTCCAGCAGACTTGGATTGTCTTTTTAAGCTAAATCTAATAAACTGAGTCTGGCGTTGAATGCAATGTTGTTGCTGTAGGCCAAAAATAATGTCGTTACTGCAATAAATGAGCACAGTCACATGCAAAGAAGGAACAAGGAGTTGAAGGAGTCTGAAGTGAGAGATAAACTTAGATCTCCAGTCAGCATTTTCTTTCCTCTCACTCACTAAACCTTTCCAAACAGCACCGAAGATGAAACCTTTTAACTCGGAGACGTACAGTCGCACACATCCTGAACGCGAGGTGGAGGTTGTGGGAAGCTTGTTTGAAGCAAAACAAACTCTGGGGCTGTTTGGGCTGTCAAAATAAAGGTGAATGAATTATTAATTATCCGTTCCACTCCAAGTTTTTTCCTCTACACGGTAACCCCCTGCTGTTACTGTCACATTCAGACCTGTATCAAAAGCAAAGCTTGTTTACTTGGTTTTACTATAAAAATATAGTCGCATTCACAGAGACTTTTTGCGTTTGCCTGGTGGCTGTTAGGACATTTGTAGCGCAAAGCAGAAAAGGATTCATTTAAAAAAAATAAAAATTCTGCACAGAATAAATATGTAAACATTAGGGATTGTTATTTTTAAACAGCAGAATTTCCTTTTTTATTAAATTTAAGGTGAAATGAACAGAATATCATGTGTAGTCACAATTCAATTATCTTTGCTATTATTTTATTGCAGATGCTCATGTACAGTTTGTCAGTTTTCATGTATATATATATATATATATATATATATATATATATATAAGAGGCTTGATGGGAGTTTTATTCTTATTTTATTTTTTACTAAGAGTGACTGTCATAAATTTGCAGTACTGAGGGAAAACAAAAGCTTGAAATGTGTTTTCATCAGAATATTTTAAATTGAGCATATTGGTATTTGTATTCAGCTGCTAAATACAAACAATGATGCTGAAATTCACCCATCACCTAAAAATATCTTATAAAATCTTTGACACAGCTTTAGAAAGGTTATTTTCCTCCCTAAAATGTGATTTGTGTTCAGGTGCGACCGGTGGGCTACGATGGTAACAACCCCACGTCAGTGGCCGAGTGGCTGGAATCTCTGGAGCTCGGCGACTACACAAAGTCTTTCCTCGTCAACGGCTACACGTCCATGGAGCTGGTCAAAAAGATCTGGGAGATTGAGCTGATCAATGTAAGTGTCACAGCTACCTCAGCAGTGCTGAAAATGTCTCCTGCATATTGGGATTTTATAGAAAAAAGGCATAAGAACAGTAGTTAATCTGCACTCATGGTTCTGCTGCATCAACAAAAGTCAATCCAAAGCTGTAAATAATTCAAAATAAAGCAAAGGCGCTCGGTCTTTCAGTGATATAAAAGCTGCAAACCTCAGCTTTAAGGGGAATAAAGATTTACAGTTATTATCAGAAGCTTGCATGCACTCAACATGGGCCTCAGCCTGTTATATGAACAGGTGGAATGAAAATAATACAATATATAACTGTAATTTAATGAAAACAATGGATTTATTATAGATTTCTCTACTTCAGAGATTAATGTGTGCACAGATACCTAAATGTGACTTAAGGAGCTCTTAATCACTGACTTATGTTACAAACTTTAACAAACCTTTAGCATCATTCCAGTTGGATATTTTCCTGGTCTTCTTATCAGAAATTGTAGTGCTGACTGGTTTTCTAACACAAACCTGGCTTTTCAGCATCGTGGACAAAAGTTGGACAGTTTTGAGGTCGATGCCTTTAGAAAGGTTTAGTGTCAGTGGAGCAGGAAATAATCTATAGGAATGACCTCAGTGGTCAAAGGGGTCAAAAAGGGGAAATAAATCGAAGTAGAACAACTAAATAAGGTGCTTTAATATACCCAGAATGTAGAGTAAAGCTGTCCTGTTGAACTGCAGCCACCTGGAGGAACTTGTAGGCACAGTGGATATTTGTGCCTCCAAATTATTCGCACCAAGAGGACTGTAGATGTTAGTTTCTGCTGTAGTGCTAAAACGGTTTCCGCTATGCGTATCAATGCACATGAAGGCATATTTGGTGTTTGAACTAAAACCCATGAACATACTGCAGTACCGCTTCTTCATTGTTTCACTCTCCACAGACACAGAGAAACAGCCCATTAACATAATGCTGCCACCACCATGTTTGGTAGTGGATTCTTAAGCTTCATTATTTCAATCTTTCTCTCAGGTGAGATGGTTGGTTTTACTATAAAAATATCTCTCAGGTGAGAGAAAGATTGAGACACATTGAGAAAATTTGTCTCACATTGAGAAAACTCGACTTCTCAATGTGAGCAAGTTGCACATTTTTACTACAATGCTGTGCAGGAGGACCAAATGCAGAGGCTTCAGTCTTCAGCTCATGCAAAATGTGAACTCCTGAATCCATCCATTTTCTAACACCCTTGTCCCTAGTGGGGTCAGGAGGTGCTGGTGCCTATCTCCAGCTAACGTTCCGGGCGAGAGAGGCGGGGTTCACCCTGGACAGGTCGCCAGTCTGTCGCAGGGCAACACAGAGACACACAGGACAAACAACCATGCACACACACACACCTAGGGAGAATTTAGAGAGACCAATTTGCCTAGCAGTCATGTTTTTGGACTGTGGGAGGAACCAGAGTACCCAGAGAGAACCCACGCATGCACAGGGAGAACATGCAAACTCCATGCAGAAAGACCCCGGGTCGGGAATCGAACCCAGGACCTTCTTGCTGCAAGGCAACAGTGCTATCAACTGCGCCACTGTGTATCAACTCCTGAATCCTAACATATAAAATATAAATCCATCAACAATGATTTCTATTTATATTGCTTGAACCAAAATTGCATTATACACTTTTGTGCAGCAAAGATTTATTATTTACTATTTTCTCTCATTAAACGCTGATATTCTTTTGTTCACCTCAGATATTTATCAATCTTTTTCATAAAAGTTTAGATAAAGTCTTTCACCTTGACAACAGGGTGAATTTGTGTCCTGTAGTTAATAAACTGTCCGTCAGTATCAGTCCCTGCTGGCTTTCGTTAGCCTGAGCTGATGTGAAGATTACCTGAACGCCCACTGGGCTTTTCTCATTACTGGGCTGTGTGTGCTGACGATGCAGATGGAGTGTGTGCGCTGTTGCTGTTCTGGTTCTGTGGCGTTTTGCTGCTGCATCGTTAACCTCGCTCCTCTTGTGAATGTTAGCGCGCCTGCTGATAGCGACGCTTGTTGCCTGAGTTCTGATGGTGCAGTCGGCGTTTGTTATTCAGTTTTGACGACGCAAAATCTCCACTGGAGCTGTGATTTACAGCGACTTGATCCCGTCTGACTGACGGGGGCTTTTGATGCCGACTGTTTAACCAAATCACGCTCGATTGCAGGAGGCTGCCTGTTCGGCTGATTTGACTGGGAGAGATGGAAAGCAGAGAGAAGTGGTGTTTTTTTCTCCTTCCCAGCAGTGGATAAAGTGATGAGTGATCAGCTGGAGGAGGTAGAGAGGGAGTTATATAAGCATGTGGGATGCAAGATGTTTCATCAAACTGGGGATACCGCCCACTCACTGCGCTGCTGCTGCTGCTGTTTCTGCTCCTCTGAATGTGACATAGGAAATGTGTTAATACATCATCATGTTTAGGTGATAACAACCTCCTTCCTTAAACATAAAATCATCTCCACAACGGACACACATGAGCTGTAAATTATGTATGCACTGTTTTATATGAATGTTGTAAAATAGGATTGCGTCCATTCTGGTTGGTGTTCTGCAGCTAGGGGGCGCACAAGTATGCAGAAGGGAATGAAGAAAAGTCTGAATCTGCAGTTTTGACATTGATTTTAGGCTAGAATGTTTTCACAATGAAAAGAAAGTTTTGTGTTGCAGCACTGAATGAAATCAGATCATTTAAACTAACTTCTTTGTCATCACCTTCCCAAAATAATAGCCTTAGTTTTTGTTTTTTTTTTGCCTAAGGTGCCCCCCCCCCCCCATATTACCTTTAGGGGGAAAAATAACATAGGATATTATTTTAAGAAGGTGACTATATTCAGTGTTGCATCACCATAATATCTTAGAATAACATGATTTGGATATTAGAGAAACAATTTTAACATATTTGTCTTGTAAAAATGACAGAGTTTTGGAGTTTTCAGCCGTTATTTAGTCCTTTATGGATGAATGAATGGATGGGCAGATAAATGGCTAGATGGACAGACAGGGAGAAACACCACTTTTAAACCAAGAGTGAGGATGAAAATACATTTATTTACTCCCTCTAATTTCTTTTTTCACCAGACCCAAAAACCTTGAGAATACCTAAATCAAATTCTAGACTTTTCCAGAGGAACCCTGTAGATGATTTTACATTGTGTGTAAAGGTCTGTAGGATTAATTTGAAAAATGTTCTTGATTAAAAAGATGCATTTAGTTGTATAGAATGTAATAAACATATGGTACTAATTTAGGATGCCCCTTTTGTATTTTGCGTCGTTTCTTGACTTGACTTATAAAGATCAACACAAATCTGGCTCTTTTGAATAATATGTCCTCTGATCTCTCCCATTTTAGACAAAAAAATGTTGTCTGTTTTATTCTCCAGAAAACAGAAAGGCAATGATTAGTCTGATAATCTTAAAAGAAATGTTCAGTTTCAAGAATAAGAGAAGAATCCAAAATTAAACGTGTTGAGAGTTAGATGGTCGGACATTGTAAACAGGAAATTTTCCATCAGAAAGAGACTCATTCCTCCAGCTTTGTTTGCAGCCCACTCTTTAATCTATCCTTGTCTAAGTGGACTCATCACTGCATTAAAAATAGTCTGTCTCCAGGCTACCACACAGTTCAGCACAGAGAAGATAAACCTTCTAGTTCTTAAGGCAATTTAAAGAATTCTTACTTAACTAAAAGTTTGTTGCAGAATTTTACGCTAAATGTTACAAAAAAATCTAAAAATGCACACCCATATGTACTGCATATTTAGTTTTTTTAGGACATCAGAATGCTCTATTCTTGCTGATTTTCAGTGAGTGCATATGAATGCACAATGTAACTGGAGGAGTCTCTGGGGTCATGGGGAGGTCACCGCTCTACCTGAAGGAGATGCTGCAGAGAGATGTTGGCTGGACACAAGATGAGATTAAAAAAAAACTAATTTGAGAAATTGTTTCCCAAAACACACACAGAAAAAGAGAGAAAAAAGGTGAATTTATCTCCTGGTTTTATGTAATTGCCAAGGGCAACAGATGCTGCTGCGTGCACAGAGACAAGAGAGGACACTGTTGATGGAGCTGGAACACAGCTCAGTGTGTGTCCCGGTGACTGGGCACATATGTGCAGCCCTGCAGTTTGGGGGATTAGGTTTAAAATACTGCCTGATCCCACACACACTCAGACAACACACTGCAGAGGGAGACGGTGCACACACACCTCTCACCTTTTAGATTACCAGTCATCTACAGGCTTACCTCACAGCCGAAGGATTACTGTTGGAATCTTAAACAGTATCCACTGATTGTTGAAATTTATATATTAAAAAAAAATCTGAAAATGCTTGGAAATACAAAGTCATAGTAACGATATAGTTAAATTGTTTTACATAGCTCAAAGTATTTGTCACATTTATAATGGGGAAGAAAAACGTCATCTTTTTGACTGCATACGGTACAAATACAAATAAAATGTAAGTCACTTAGTAACCAGGCTCTAATTAAGAAATTAGCTATACTCCCTCGTTATTGCTAAACAATTTAAAATAACGTTATTTTGAAAAGGCAGCTTTTTATTGCTTACTTCCCAGTTGCTTATTTCCAAGATGAACAGACAAACCCAGCTTGAGAGCACACTCAGTCCTCAGGCAACTTTTTGACCTTAAATATGATATGTATGCATTTAAATTCTACTGAAAAATTAATCTTACAGATACAGAGGTTGTTTTTTTTTTTTTGCAGGACTAGTTAGGCAAATTTGAATCTGAATACTGAAAGTAAATTAACGCTGATTTGTATTTCAGCTCAATAATGTTGGATAAATATGTCAAAGTGAGAAACGTTTTGGATTTTTTAAAACTTTTTAATTCTCTTTTTGAAGGCTTATTGTAATTTTGGGATGTTTTGCATTCACTCTACATAAATATGGAAGGACTTTCCTCTAAATACATGCAGACATAATACTTCATTTAACTGTGGGCAAGCAGAGTGAGCCCAGGGATGCTGCTGTTCAGTGGAGCTATTTTAGGAGCAGATCTGCCTTTATGTCTTGTTTCAGAATTGGGGCATGCAAACGCAGGTTTGCTCACAGCTAGCTCCAAAAAATACATAAATTTGGCATTAGAGCACAAAAAAAATGTGTCTGCAAAGAGATACCTTGAAGCACTCTTTTACAGGCTCAGATAATGTAATTAAAAGCTATTAATGTAATATTAATTTACATGTTAGATTAGAAATGATCTGTTACTTAGATGTGGTTAACTATTGTTTTGTCTGTTTATTTGCATATGAAATCCAATTTAATAGCAAAAGACAAGACCATAACTGTCTGAACATTTAAGTTCAATAATTTTTTTTCACAACTTGAAACAGACACCAAGTAATAAGACGACAGTAGCAATATGTTGAGTTTAATTCTTGTCCGAAAATACTTAAAGAAAAAACATCCCTTACATTTATAGATTAATTTATTATATATATAAAAAAAGAAGAAATTGAATGAATAAAATCTACAATGAAAACTCACTGTAAATGACATTAATTATTAAGTTTCTATTAATAATACATAAAGAATTCAAACTAAATTCGTTGCTTAGATTTGGATTTTGTGCCCTTTGTTTAAATTTAGTGAATTATACCCTACTGGCTCAGAAAATTTAATTTCAGATATGAACCAAAATGATTTATGAGCTGCGCAGTTTGAAAGCACAGCGGATATCAAATTAATTCAACTGAAAAATATAACATATTTGGTAATCAGAACAAAATGAAAACTTTTTTTCTTGCTTAGATATTAAAAAAAGACATTTTTTTCTGTTTGGAGGTGGTTTGAGTTTTTATTCTTTAAACTAATTTAATCCTATTTTTACATATAGTTTCAACAAAACACCACCGTGAACAAATCTCCTGATTGGTTGTCTTGAGAATGATTTACTCTTTTTTTTCTACATCTTTTGATGTAAGCCTGTACAATCTCAAATTTCCTCTAAGTAAATCCCAAATATATTTACATTTATTAGAATAATATATAGAAGTGACCATAGATTAATCTACAGATACCTTTTCTCTCTGCCGCTGTTGCATATTTATTATCCTGCAGTGCAGCAGGGTGCATGCACGTTGCGTAGCAATCCACACGATGGCGCTGCTGCCTCTCGCTTTCAGCCCAGACTTAGTCTGGAGGTGAGAAAGCAGAAAACAGCTCCATCAGGGATCCAAATTGCTCTCATTTAAAGGAGGTCCTCTGAGAAGCAGAAGTGAGGTAATTACAAATGGATTTCATTTCGGAAAGATGCTTTCACGGTGAAGTGCAGATAGTTTGAAGCCCTGGAGGAGCCGTTCCCCTGATGTTTTCCAGACGGCTGCATCCTGGTATCGGAGAAGAAGTCTTCAACTGTCTGCTGTGTCCTCAGTTACCTGTGTAGCGTTAAAACATGGCTTCTCCATGGACTGATTTATGTTATAGGTCTTTCTTGTGTTTAACCAACATTATCAGTCATTTTATGACTTTGTGAAATATGTCTTATTTAGGTAACAGACTACGTATAAACACTTTTGGAATAAATTATTCACTCAGCTTTCTGCTTTGTGCCATTTTGAGTTATGAAATCATGTTATTTGGTTTTTATTAGCCTGAAAAAGCAAATTTGTGTAGATTTCCTTACAAAAGGTTTTGAGTTGCTCTACTTTCTATTGATCCACATTAATAATTCCAGAAAGTGTAAAAACCTTTGAGCCAGCAGATTGGCAGTGTGCAGCAACATGTGGGGAAAAAACTTCTTTTGTTTGCGATTTGGTAAAAAGATTTTAAATGTTGCAAACGCTGACCGATTTCTCTTGCAGTTTTCAAACAAGACACAGATTCATTAGTCAAATTTTATAGTTCATCACACTGAACAACTCATCAGAGGAGAATATTATCGGTATGTTGTTTTTTTTCATTTGCCATTTTTGGTGAAGTACTTAAGCAAAGATTTTCCTCCTTCATGCCTTCCTCTAGCTTGTGAAGGCTTGTGAGTGTGTTCGAACTGGTACCTGCATTCCCGTCTTTCATTAAACCACGTTAACATCAGGAAGTGAAAGAAAATACTTCAATGTGTCTGGAGGAGAAAAAAAAAAAAGAGTCTGAGCAACAAATCCTCGGTCTGTTTTCTGTACGAGTTATCCAAATCAAAACTGAAAATCAGAGTTCAAGGTTTTTTTTCTAACGTCGTTTGTACTTGGTTGCCATGACAGCTACTAGTTACCATAGAGACAGTGCAATTGGTATAAGTAATCTAAAACCTGTTTGTGTGTACGTGCATAGGGTTGTGTTTTCTTGACAAGATTCCAGATCCTCTGTATGTGAGATTTCTTTGCTTATCGCCTTCTCTATCGCCTCTCCAAATGGACAGATTGTCTCACATCCCATCACCAGATGGTTGGACACCGCAGGATCATATACCTCATATCTCCCACACCTATATGCATCCAGAACTTCTGCTAGTTCAGTTTAGTGCGCCCACATTTCCCCCTACAATGACGATCACCTGTCTGTGTGTTCAAACTTGCAGTGATGCTGCGTGTCAGCAGAGGAGCCAGATGTAGATTGCGTTGACCTTTATGTGGGAAGATTCGCCACAGGACTGGAGTGTGTGTTTCCTGTTGTGTCGCTCTCTGAATGGTGGATCATGTGGGAGGTACCAGGAGAGAATGTGTGTGACCCCATAGGCGAACTTTTAACCAGTGTTTCTGTCTAGAGGTGGGCTGTGTGGTCATTCTGACTCCAGTTGCAGGAATCGAGTAAACACTGCACAAAACCTCTTTCTATTTCACAGGAAGAAAATTGGCACAAAAATGCAGAATTACAGCCTCTTATCCACATTTTGCAGCAATTTTACGGTGAAGAAAAACAATGAATATCTAAAAATCAGCTGTTTGATGTATCCAAGTAGAGTTTTTGAATGATTCTGCCATTTTCCCCCCTGAAAGCTTACCTTTCTACATGTCGTCAATAGACTGTGATTGACCAAACAGCTTAACAATTAAGTCAATTATGCCAAATTAAAAGGAAGCCACGGTGTTTTTGCATCATCAAAAGGCTGCAGTCTCTAAATTATGTGAAGCAGTGACTCTCCATGGACTCTTCCAGTTCCTGAAGGAACAACAATCAATTCAGTAACTTTTAAATGTAGTTAGTTTCGTTCAGTTTAGAGAAAAGTGGGCAACCCCTGTTCTCAAGTGCCAATGACACACGCAAAACTCCTTTATCTTGTCTCCTAGTTCTGTAAAAGGATTTCAAATCCAATATGGCTGCCTTTCCTTTAAAATGTGTTGAAAGTTGCAGGAATGAACAGTTCACTTTTCATGAATCAGCATCCTATTTACACATGATCTTTCACTGTTTGCATCAGTAAAATGCAGGTAAATACATTATTGTCTTGTATTAGTTTTGTTACTTGTAACTGGAACACAGATTATTTGGATGTCATGGTTTTCAAAAATCCAAGTTTCAACTTTCAAATCAACTAGAAAGCAAAAATCAAGTTTTACCAATTGGAGGAAAAAACATTGGTCATTGGTTTGCCACTTCTTTGTGAACTGCACTGTTTCCAATGTGCAGATTTGAGATAATGTTCATGATGTTAAAAACTGATAGCTGTTGTAAGTATACGTTTAGATGGAAGTGCACCAACGTCTCATGTTTGAACAGTAATCCAACTTCATAAATCTCTGCAGATGGTTTATTATTTACAAAGATTTTTAAAGACAAGCTTGATGCCTTGTTCAAATTTAGATCAATAAACACAACATGTAAGATCCCTTATGAACTGCAGGGTTTTTGTTTTTATCAGTTAAAGTTTTGTCAGGTAAAATAGAAATGGAGTCATGTTCTATGTTTGGTTCGGTCTACGTGATCACTTAAGTAGACCACTGAATAGCTTGAAATAGCTGGCCTGACGTCAAGCTTGGTGGGTTGACTTCCATCTGATCTGACTCTGTTAACAAATACCCTTTACAGTTTACTCATGCTTTGAATGAAGCATCACATTTCTTCTGGTGTTTACCTGATTCTGCAAATGTCAGGTTAAATAGATCTAGTACCCAAATAACCCAACCTTCAGAGAAAGAACTAGAAATCACATCGTCAATAATAAAACTGTTTCTCTGATGTACGTAATAAAAGAACGCTGATGATCAGATAAAGTATTTTCAGCATTCTGAGCCATTTCCTGTCCATTGCCCCGACATGTCTGTAACTCAACCAAATAATAAAACCCAAGGTACTTAATGTACTGAAGTGTCATTAGATAACACAATGCAACTCATTGTTTTAGTTGGAGAAAACATCATCCGTCATGATCACATTACAGAATAGTTTGGACATCAGACTCAAAATCTCCGATTGGAGCAGTTCTACTATAATTATGTTCTTTGCCTGTTAAATTTGTGACATTTCAAACTAAAAGCTGATTTTTTCTTTGTTTGTTGAGCATGACCTGACCATACAGTTTGGTTAAATTATCCTGGAGAGTGGATAGAATAATTTCAATAAGTCAGAAATAGTTTGACATTTTAGAATCCAATTAAAAGGAAAGGTTGGCCAGAGATTGCCAGAGATTCAGTGCAGTAAAAAGTCTTTAACAGATTGTCTCAGTTTTTTTTTCATAGTTATCAACTGAATGTTAATATTAGACATAAATAAGCTTTGTAAAGACAAATTGCAGTTTTCAAATTCTGTTTTTACTGATTTAAAAGTAGAAAAGCTATTTAAACAAAATTTGTTCTGTGGGAAACAATTTATGTATCCACTTGTTGATCCATAAATTAGCGGCAATTAACATGTAAAATCAGGAAACCACTGAAAAAGAACCTGAGTGACAACATGAAGTAGGCAAAACAGATGAGCATTACTTTGTAATGACCACCAGTTTCTAAACTCATGACCCAAAACACATCAGTAAGTTCAGTTTTGAATTCTGTGGTTGGTTTGGATAGATTTTGGATAGAGGGAATCATTTTAAGAAAGCATTTTATATTTTGTATGTGTTTCGTATTAAAGGTTTTATGATCTGACAAAAGAAATCTTCAAGGAGATGATTTCTTTTCTCCAGCTCCTTTACGCCCCAACAAGATTTCTTTTCTTAAAAATCTTCACGATATGATTGCACCGCTGTTGGATTCTTTCAACTTGGGCTGCACACAAAACAGACGAGCTTCCACTCCTTGCGTGCACGAGCTTGTCTCAGTCAAAGCTCAGTGTCTCCATAGTGATGAGCTAGAGGAGGAAGAGGAGGAGGAGGGTGAACGTAAGCCTGGTAGAAACAGAGAGAGCGCGGGGAGAGGAATTGTGCGTGCAGCGGAGAGAGAAAGGCAGAGCTCAGGCAGGGACATGCAAGAGATGTAGCCCGGCTGCCGCAAGCTGAAGGAAGAGGAGGAGTTGTTGAGCTCTGGAGATCTGCAGAGAGGAGTGAGGGTGAGAGAAAGGGAGACAAAGCCGGCGGTGAGGAGGCGAGGAGTAAAGATAGGACAGCGTGGATAAGAGAGAAAAGAGAGAGGAGAAAATAAAGCTCTGGTCCTGCACAGCAACAAAGCAGCGGTCAGGAGGAAATAAAACGAGGGGAGTGAACTGCTGCTGCGTTTGGAACGAGAAGAGGTAAGCTGTTTGGGACAAGATGGGGAAAGAGAGATAACGTATAGCTGTGAAACCCAGATACAGTTGATCCAGATACTGCTTGTAGTTGTTTTATGTATCTTTAATCTCTTTCTCCATTAAGGCTGAGATGATTACAGCACACTAAACTAGTCCAGGGCACTCAATCTCCACAGCTGACTGGACTAATTTACTGTCTGTGCATGCAAGTGGTGGATCTGGACTTTAGTGCTCATTATGCAGGATTTGCAATAAAGTATCAAAGCGCAGATGAGGCTTTGGTGAGTCAACGATGCATTTTTGCACAAGTTTGAGCTGTTTGTCTCCTGCTGGTAAATTCCTGGTCTTGATTTTCTACATTTTAGTAAAAATGTAGCTGAAGTACCTCCTCGGTTATGCAATAGGCTCTCCTCATAGTGAGGAAGTCATGCTGTTTCAGTAATAATTCTTTTAGTTCTTAGTTATGCATATTTTAGAGTGGTGGGCCACATTTTGGCATCTGAAAGATGTAATGTTCACAGAATTATTTTAACATAGAAAAAAAACACAAATCCAGTTTAGCTTCAAACCAGCTACAGACATATAAAATAGCAATCAGGTTAAATCTACCTTTTGCTCAATTATTTGTTCCCTAAGGGGCAAAATAATTGTTCTGTGTTGTATTTTATCACCACCATGGTGGCTGAGGTAACAGACATTTTTTAAAGAGATTTTTAATCGTTAAAGGGAAAAATCACCACAAAAAGTTCAATTTATGGGCTACAGGCAGAGATTTAGCTCAGACTCTGTTATAAAACCAACAATTACATGAAGAATTTCACTCATTTCCAGCCTGCATGAACTTGTCCTACAAAGTTATGAAAGTGAACAAAGTAACAGTCAGGTATGAGCATAAAGGGAAGGAAAGTTGGGAGGTAAACAAAGGGAAGGATGAGTGAGATTCCAGCAGGAGGAAGGAAAGGAAAATAAACTGTTTTTCTCTCATTGAGCAGTGAGATGAAGCAGATAATCATCCAGATTTTTACTTTGGATTTTACTTGGTTAGTCTTACTCTGTTCTCCTGTTTTTCAGATCATTACTTTGTGATAGGAAAGCTCATAGAAAGCACTCAATGGGTGATTTTATGAGAAGTTTTTATTTTTTATGAGTTACAAGACAACCAGATATTCTGAGTATGATCTTTGTTCACTGCCTGCCTCCGTAAACCGCTCTGATCTGACCTCATTTAGACCCACTAAATTAGAAAAACTTTAAAATTATATATTTGTTCTGCTCATATAAAGTGGCACACAATAATATTCATTACTTTTAGGCTGTTTCACATTTATAAATCACAAACTCCAATCTATTTTATTATGAAAACAACACAAATTAACTTAGTAGCGCTGCGACTTTCATTTTCTGAGTTCCACATATTAAGTTATGATTTGTGTATATCACACCATGTCAAAAAATGATTTTAAAAAAGCCTTATTATTTATTTTCAAACACATATCATCAGTCTGTGATTCCAAAACAGGAAATGTTTCTCTTACATCTTTTAGGTAAAGTGTGTTCATCCTCATACCATGATGCTACCTCCCCTTTATTTTGCCTGATGTGAGAATCCAACAGCAGAACTCTGTTAAAGTAAACAGCAGGTAGCTAATGCAAAGCTAATTCTATTAGCATCTATCTCCAGAGCAGCCCGTATGGCTGATATAAGCATCATGCTATCCTGATTACGCACCTTTAATCTTTTCCAGGATAAAATATTGCATGTGCAGTAAGTTTCACGCTTTGCTGGCTCTGACTGCAAGCAGCTGCTGCAGAACCAACACAATGTAAAAATCACCAACCTGGACACTTCAACCTTAGCTGGTAGAAAAACGACCTACTGTTTACAAACTGACATTAAAACCTTCAATAAAAAAAGTGTTTAGTCCTTCATGAGTGGTTTTTTGTTTTGTGGAAAGACCAAAAGGTGGCTGAACTCTGGTGCCACTGCTTTCTATTTTTCCAAATACACATGCACAGCTCTGCGCCCGAGGAGAGCTTTTTGTGCTTCTCTGCAGTGTGAAGATTGGTTCCAGTGTGAGGCTTTGAAGCATTTATTAACCCAGAGACCATTTTCTCCCATCTTACTGGGAATTCATGAGGCCCTCTGTGTACAGTAGGGTGCGTAAGCATTGAGATATCTCATTTCAGTCAAGATCCTACAGCATTTGGCTGTTTGCACACACACACACACACACACACACACACACACACACACACACACACACACGCACACACACATGATCTGTTCTCTAAGTCATAGTTACAGTTCTCATGCTATTAATGGAGATATATCTGTCTCCATGTAGGCAGACTTATTAACAGCCAGCTTTCATTGGCTGCCTGTGAAACGACCCGTCCCATTGGTTCCTGCTGCAAATCATTTTTTAACACATCTACTCGTAACTCCCCTCTGGTTGCTAAGAAACCAGTCATCTCTAGTTTCTCATAAGCCATCGCCACAAGAATGATGTGTGTGTGTGAACAGTAAACATATATATTTAGTTAGTTTTCTTTGTGAGTGCCCCGTTAGCAGCAGCTGTGGTGGAATATCGGGGCGAAGTGTGAACATCACTGTCATGAACTCAGCCGAGCCCAGCACTGCTTGCCTTCAGGGGGTTAGATGTTGTGTCTTGGAGCTGCCGGTGTGCGCAGTAACTTGTGAGTCCAGACAAATCGATACTAATCATTCCAGCCGAAAGCTCAGAGGAACAATAAGAAAAAGAACCAGCGGGAGGACGGCAGTGATTCAGTATTTAGGGTCAGGAAAATGTCAATGATTGGGGTGAAAAACGAGAAATGAGTCGTTTCTGTAAATGTAAATGTCTTTGCTAATACATAAACTTGAGCCAGCAAATTAGATCAGTGCTTTTATACAGAAAGAGGATCTTTATATATTATTAATAATTCCTTTATTTAATCAGGTAAACCCCGTTGAGATCTAGATCTCATTTTCAAGAGGGACCTGAAACAATCTTCACTCCCCGTCGGGAAATCGAACCCCGGTCTCCCGCGTGACAGGCGGGGATACTCACCACTATACTAACGAGGAGACATTTACAGTTAACATTTACTTTTATCCAGGTTGTAGAGAATTACATGGTGTTGAATGGCTACCACCTGAAATGATCAAACTCCAGTTTTCGAGAGCCAGAGTTAGTTTAGTGTTGCATGTAATTTATGATATACTTTTACATGTTTGCCTTGTAAAATGAATATGTTTCCACCACGTTTTACTACTGTTGATGCAAGGAGCGGCCATATTGAAACACAAAGTCTGTTTGTAAGCAGTTGGAGTTTTTCCCAGTTTCCCCAGTGGAAAGTCTGAATTTCCCACTTCCAAGTACAACCGAAATACAGCAATACAGAAGACTGTCGATAGATGAATATTACAGCATTAGTTTCCTCCGTTATACCATTTCTGTTTAATCCAGCTGAAACCTACTCTAAAAGCGATGCTATCTGTTTTTCTTACAAGAAAGGTCACCTTGGTGTATCTGAAGCCACGTAATCAGGTTCTAAGATTGCATTCAGACAGACCTGAGCTGTTTACTGATCAATACTACCACTCAGTTGTCCTGTAATGCCGTCTGACCAAGGCAATTAAAGTAAGCTTAGGCCAGTGATTCTTTGATCTGCAGGAATTAATGGAGGAATCTTCAGAGGTTTGAACCCCAATTGCCCCATTAGCATCAGATGCTGCAGGTATTGTTGATGTTGCAGTGAACTAAACCTTGCAGTCTTGCAAAGAGAAGGTAAATCAAAAATTTCAACAAAGATGTGGCAATGGGGGCCAGATTTCATGGGTGAATGGTGCTGTGAAGCCTCGTCTTTTTCCCAACTTTTTAGATTAACTAGATAACAAAAAAGACAATACTTGAATTGAACCAGGCAAATGAGGAGGTTTGAGGTCAAGGGAATCTGGACAGAAAGTGAAGGGAGGCGTAAGGAAAGAAAATATGAGGGTAATGAGGTGGACAGTTTGGCGAGTCGGTGTAAATTAAAGAGACTTCTTCCTTCTGCCATCATTAAAACGGTGTGCTAGCTAGAGCACAAACAGCGGCTGGACTGTCGGTTCCCTCGGTGCTTCACGCTCCAGTAAACCCACCAGCTCCAGCGTCCCCTCCAGTAAGACGCACAGAAAAGGCTTTTTGTCTCCAGCGTCCCGAGCCAGAGGTCACTGTGAATGCAGCTCAATCTGACGCGTTGTGTTCTCCTTTCAAAATAAAACATCATCGTTCGGCTTCCAAAGAGGTGGATCTGTTCTTGTGATTTCCCTGTTTTACTGTCCTGAAAGAAGGTGTTAAAATGACAACTTTATTCACAATCAGAGCAGAACAAATCCTCCTGCTCCTAAATCCTGATCGCCAACTTAAATGACTTGAAGGTTACTTTTCAGAGATTGAGAAAAATTCAGCAGGAAGAAGTGAAAGCGTGTGTTCGTTAACTGAATGCATGGAGGCTAATCTGTTAATCAGGGACGTTCAATCTGGGGTAGCGGGGCCGCTAACGGGATTAGAGTCCTGATTGATGCACAAAGAAGACACTCAGAAGAGCTCAGCAGAAAAGAGGAAGCAAACAGTGACCCAGATGACTTCATACTACGGCGATAACACCATGAGCGCCGGTGGACTGAAGCAGCTCAGTTAACCACTGTTTCACATTTCTGTGTGCGATCAGAGACAAACGGTAAAAACAAGTCATGACTTCTTCATCTCTGTATGTCTGTTAGATAAGGAAATCTTATTAAAACCTGTCAGGTTATTCTGTTTAGAGCATTAAAAATGTATTTGATTAAATTTGAATGCTTTAACAACATTCAGACCAAACTACAGTGGACTTTTGGTATTTGCGGGGTTGGAGACCACAGCCGCCTTCAAATAGCTGAAATCTGCAAATATCTGAAACTTCCCTGTTACATCGCTCATACCTTCCTGTTTTAATAGCAAAAACATCACATGTACCTTAATATGCATCAATACGGACAGTGAAAATCATCTTAGCATGACTCCAGAAGCTAATATGTACAGTCTTATTCTCCAATCTTGTGGGAATAGCCAATTAAAAGCAAGGAAGATGAATGGCGCTCCATGATTGGCTGATTTGCTGTGTGCCAAGTAGTGTTGTGTCAAGGGATGTCAGCTCCCCAAGCTGCATTTTCTTTTGAATATTTTAGATAAATCTATGACCAGGCAGGTGCAATATATTGTCTTACAAAACGTGTCAAACTCAAGGCTTGGGGCCAAATCTGGCCCGCTGTAGCTTTTTATGTGGCCGTCCGTCTGGACTCCAAATTACATCAATAAGTCCCTAGTGAGGAATAAAAAGTCACATTTAAAATCATACAATAATGCAAATATCATAAAAATGTCTTCCAAATATTTCTAAATTAGCACCTCAAAATCTGTGATTTTGATTACAAAAAACCAAAGAATCAAAATATTGGAGGGACAGCTATTTGTTAATATTTTAACAGTTTAATTGGTTTTATCAATACATTCTGGCAAAACCGGCCCTTTAAGAACGTTCAGAGTTTTGATACGGCCCAAAATGAAACGGCGTTTGACAGCCCTGTCTTAGAGGGACTGAAAATAAACACGCATTTCTTTTTTACTTCACAGTTATGAGCTACATTCTGCTGCTTCATCACATAAAATTAAGTAAAAGGCATCAAAGTAGTTTTAATGTGACAAAACAGAGAAAACTTCTTGATTACTTCTGACAGCATCATATTTACCTGCTTTGTTTTTTCCTCCAGTTATTATTACGCCGCTGTAACAGAAGGTACAAGCGTCGCCTTATCAAGGTTATGTCTCCTGTTGATGCGAATGGAGTTTAGATTTAATGAATAGCTGTTCTGTTAGGATTACATGGCGGCACAAGTGTCACACATGAGTATTCACAGACATCATTTAAATTGAAATGGGCTGATGTAGCAGTTCGGCAGCATCACAGAGACTGGAGTGTGTGTTTTAATAATAGTTAATTCTCATCCATTGAAGAGCAACAATATAATCTTCTCCCCCTCACTTTTAACAGCTGTTTAGGCCGTTTCCATGTGAGCAAGAGTGCACACATTTCTCTTTTTTTTTCTGGTTGTTTTTTTAAAGAGCGATGAGAGTGTGTGTGGGTGACTGCTGCAGCAACCATTGTTGCTATGGTGAGAATCGAACTCCAGGCAGAGGTTGAGGCTTCTGGTGTATCTGAAGTGGATGCTGTTGCATAAGGCAACAAGTAGCACACCAGTTCACACCATGCGGGGCAATTACTGTGCCTTTTTTCTGGATATGTGTGTGAGAGTAATTATTAATCCGTGATGAAACAGAATTGTGAGAACTGAGTCATGCTGCTGCCCCACAGCCACAGGAGGCACCGTAAAGGCTGAAGATCTTGTAACCTTTTTTATTGGCCATCATCGTCTTGGTGGTTTTCTACATGGCTACAAATTCACAAAATAAATTTCTGTGATGAAAGTCCAATTTTGAGAAGCTTCAGTTATAATTGCATAGATTTTTGAAAAAGAAAAAGAAAATGGGAGAAACTTGAGCATTGAAGTCGAGCTTGACAAGCTTTGGATCAGAAACAACAGATGTGAAAAGTATTTTATGCATTTTAGTTTAACTGGAATTAAATATAGTAAAATATATGATTTTAGAAAAAGTGTGTCCATGTTCTGTTAGAGAAACTTGTCAGTTTGATTGTGCTGATTGTTTAACAGATGTAGAATAATGATTTATGCAAAGCAGCCTTCTTTTTCATGCTTTTTGGAAGACCTCAAGCAGCAGTTATATAAAAGCTTTCTGAATTTCCTTGCGATGCCAGGAGGTGCAGATGGCGCCAGCGACATCCTTGCAGAGTCCCTGCTTGTCTCTGTAGAGGATTCGGTACCTGGCACCCGCAGCCTGCGCTGCAACCAGGAGCAGAATGAAGGATACTGTGTTTGTGTCTGGTTAATGAGCGCCTCAAGACGGGACTATGTAGACAATTGCCAGCTTGTCACAATCTCACGTTGTTCGACTCGGATCTCTTCAGGGAACTAAGAGTCCTATGAAAACCTCAGTCAGAAAATAGAAGAACAGATAAGCTGGTGTTTAAAATTATCTGGCTGTCTTCATTAAATTATTTTTGTCAATATAGAATGAAATAAAGTTTCTGTGATGGCAGATGAGATAAAAATTTATTCTTTAAATTCATATCTCTCACAGCATGCTAATGATCTCAGTGATTTAGAAATACTTTTAATTCAACTCCTAATCAATGACTGTGTATGTTTTCCATTCATAAACATTTCTTGTAGCATGGACACCCAGAGATACATTTCAGTCAGTAAGGTATAGATTTATAAAATGCTTCAATTTGATGCACTTTATAAAAATTGTTTGATTCATAACAAAAACATTATGAATGGCTGAAATTGAGCTGTCTTGTAAGTTGCCTCTCTTTTCACTTTATCCTCCAATAATTGGATGATTAGTAATATTTGTTAAGCAACAGCCTTCATTTTTGTTCATTTGGTGCCTTTACTATTGCGTTTGGTGAAGCTTCCTCTGATTGAGACTGTGCAACTGTTAAAGATGCAGAAATGAACTACTTGTTTAATCTAAAAGTAATTTTATTCTTACTTCTTAAAAGATGCATTAATCTTTAACCTATGTAAATAAAAACAAGAGTCCTCAGTTTTCTGCATACTTTCGTCTTCGGCATCTAATTTCCTGAATTGGGTGTTGAAAAGCAAATCTATTAAAAGTTCCCCATCAGTTTCTTTCCACCCCACATTTGTAGAAGTTTCTTTTTCAACGCTCTGCTGTCTCTGTGTTCATTCAGGTGTTGAAGATCAACCTTATTGGGCACAGAAAGCGGATCCTGGCATCACTGGGGGACCGGCTACACGACGACACGCCGCAGAAACCTCCGCGGGCCATTTCCTTACGGGTAAGGATGGTACAGCTGGAAACACAGTGAACACGGTTCCCACACACACACACAGACACACACACACACACACAGTGAGTCAGAGTCAGATTGTAGCTTTCCCACTCTTTCTTTAGCCAGATGATAAAGAATAAATATAAAATCTGACTATAAACTTAAGGCTGAAAATCTTTTAAAATCTGAACCTTTGAACTGGGTGGACTTAAAAATCTTAGACACATGAATGCATGGATGGATGGATTAGTAGATAGATGGAGGGAGGGATAAACGGGAAAAAACAGATGGGTTAATTAATGGACAAATGGATGGATGGATTAGTGGATAAATATATTGACAGATGGATGGAAAAGCAGAATGACAGATTAATAATGTAGATGGATTTACGGATGATGGATGGATAAATGAGATGAAGTACAGATGGATGGATATTATTCAGATTTAATATCTGAATGCAGTTATTTGTGTGGATAAAGGATTGGAGACAACTTTTAAATTTAACTATTTTCTTCATATATTTACTTTTTCCATACTGAAACCTTCCATCAGATCATTTCAATTAAAATAAGTATTAATGCACAAATTCTAATTCTAAACTAACAGAGAGTAAATACGACTCTATTTATCTAAATGTATTGTGAAGATAAATCCTCCTGCTGGTGATGTCACCATCACCTGAATGCCCAGCCTGTTCCTCTCCAGTCATAACAACACTGTATGTCACCATAAAGGCGCTCTTCCTTTTCATGCTGTGTGTGTGTGTGTGTGTGTGTGTGTGTGTGTCAGCGGAGGAAGTGATGAACAAGTCCACCCAGTTGAACCCTTTACACAGTGAACAGTGGAGCTAAAACACAAACTAGAAGAGATTTTTTATTATTTTTGCTGCTTCACTTTTACTTTTTTGGCAAAATAGAAAAATATGCTGATGTGTTGAACATAAAAACTTGATCACATATAAAGAAAAGGCCTCATTTGTGCTCGATAAACTTGATAGTTCAACTCTGCAGTGATTACAAATATATGTTATGATTGAAGGCAGATTATATTGGATGTCTTAGATTATAATGTATGACTCTGTTAAGATGATTAGTGTAAGCTTCATCATCTTGTAGCGTGTAAGCAGCTCAGTAGAAGGAATGATAGAAAATCCATCAGACACAGTCACTACTCTGTATTAGTCTGTATTCATGTAGATGGAGTTTGGATTTTAGATTTTTGCAGAAATGGACATGTAAGAAAAAACATCCATCCCTCCATAACTTCTTAAGTTTTAATGATTATTCTTCCTCTTATTTTCCAATTTTCAAAACAGTAGTTTATGAAGCTGAGTACTTTAGAAAGACGGTAAAACCTTGTGCCTCTATTGCAGCAGAAGCAATGGGAAATCAGGTTATTAAATGATGGAGGTCGCCACTCACGCTCGCTTCCTGTGTTGGGTTTTGTTGGGTTTTGTCCAGGAGCCTGGAGGAAACCACACTCCTCCCCAGCTCAGCCCCTCGGTAGGCCAGGCAGCGTATGCGGCGGGGGTCCCCGGTGGATCTCTGGACGTGCAGCACCTCATTATGCAGGCGGACGCGCGGCGCAGGCAGCGCAGCACCGAGAACTACTTTGACGACGTGCCGCGATCCAAGCTGGAGCGACAGATGGCTCAAGTCAGCATGGTGAGGATGGAGGGATGAATGGAGGGACTGGTTAGGAAATCTGACCATTAATGGTTCACATGTTTGCTGGAGAAAATTAATCATTTTATAGACTACAATTAGTCTAATAATTTATGCCTCTTTTCCTTGTATACTAAATTATCTTATCAATATTTTATTTCAACTTGTCTCTTTTAGCTTTCTTGTTGTTGATTGTTTTGTCTTCAGATCTGAAGACATCTTCAGTCTCTTTCTGATTATGCAGACGTGCATTTTTATGTAAATAGCAGCAGTATGAAGGGGCCATGATGACATTTAGGGTTTTTTTAAGACTTATTTTATTGTCTTGCGGGCTGCTTTCAGGGCAAACTTGCTTTTACAGACAGATTTGGGTGTGTTATTTTGAATTTTCTCCACTTGTAGACGATTGTTGGTGCAGAAATAGTTAATTTCACATATTTCCAGTTTTTAAAGCTCTTATCAGACCCATAAGCTGCTACAGTCACCATTCGGTCGCTCTTTGGATCTAAATGGTGCACTCATCCTTGAAAATGTTGTTCAAGAACTTGTTTATCATTCAAGTCTATTATTTTAGACGTTAGATGGACATCAAAATAAGGATGTTTTCATTTAATATGTACAGAAGCAGTTATTATTGTTCTTATTTTTGTTCAAATTTGTATTAAAAACATCCAAACGGGCTTTTATGGAGTAGGAGGTTTTTTTTTCCCTTTTGGTTGTATATGTATATATTTGTCACCAAATTAATATATTTTTTTTTCCCCAACAACTTTTAATTACATCCAAACTAGAAACTCAGACCTTTTGACTTTTAATCAGCGCAGTGCAGTAATTCAGACACACACATCGAACACGGCAGCTGTGTTTTGATTTCCAATGATTAGGGTCTTTTGGTGAATCATGGAGCTCATCAGTGCAGAATAACACACTTCTGTTTGTGCATCTGAATCCCAGATGTGTGTGTGTGTGTGTGTGTGTGTGTGTGTGCGTGTGTGTGTGTCAGAGTGCATCTCCTCTGCGCTAAGGTGGCGCTGATGAGTCAGCTTTGCATGAATTGAGAGATAACGGTGACAGGAGGGAGAAAGGATCTTTCTTCTGTCATTACACCTGTTGTTGCTCCCGCATTGTTGCTGAGATCGGTTGCCTCAATCCCAGGAGGGCAATTATTACAGCTGATATCTTTTAAGACACAACTAACTTTTCAATCTTTACAGTGTTTTTCAACAACTTTTAATAAAAGCTGAACGTTGAGGGGATTGGATTTGCCCAGATTTGGCCAGAGGAAGTTTGAAAACCTCCTCTCCAAATTCCTCATCTCAATTCCTGGCAAACATCAACAGTCATTGGGTTTATGAAAACATTCTCAGGCTGTAATAATCTGGATTCAATTATAAAGGAATGGACTCAACGATAAGCTTGATATGTCCAAATATTTGAGAAGGATGTAGTTTGGATTTCAGAAATCCGCTTGTTAACAAAGCAAAGACTCTTAAGCTAAGCTGGAGTAGGAGAACCTGCAGAAGAGTTGCTTCTTCTCAGATCTCGGAACATCCAGTGTACATCTGGAGCAGCTGTGGCAGAATAAGCCAAGCAGTCAGTGCTAATGTGTGTTTGTTTGCCGTTTTAGGCTGGCGAATGGTGCGAGCCGATCACATTGCGTCCGCCCAACGAGGCGACATCCTCCACTCCTGTTCAGTACTGGCAGCATCATCCAGAGAAGCTCATCTTTCAGTCCTGTGACTACGAAGCTTACGTGAGTCCAAACCCTTTAACCTGGTTCTTACACAGAGTCAAAGATGCACATGTAACCCCCATCAGCAGTAGACTAAATGTTATGTGGAAAGTTGCACCCAGATACAAACATTTTGAGCTATCAACAAGGTTCTGGCATTATTGTGACCAGACTTTTGACTGGTAAAGTTAATTTAAATCAGTTATTTTCCTGGCATTTGCCCAAAGGTTTTGCATAATGTTTACATTTTCAACAAAGTTGAAGTTGCAGATTTGGGTTGGCGGTGCAAAAATTCAACATCCAACTGTGTTTCAGCCTCCAATGAAGGAATGCTTTATGTCAACATGAACATAAAACTACCAAAAGAAGTTGCTGTGCCGACAGATAGACCAGAACCATGGAAAACATTTATGTGCAGAACTAAAGGAAATTGAGCTACAGAGACATTTGAAATGGAACCAATCAAACCAAAGCTTTATGCCAGCATAACTCACTCTGTATTGAACTTAATTTACCCACTTGAAACATCTTCAATTCAAATGTAAACATCTGTGGTACAAGAGAAAAATCAGATGGTGTGAAAATCAAACAGCGCGTTGCATTCAGGTACACAGTACATTTACCAAACAGACTGGTGAGGTGTTGGAGGAATCTGGTACGTTCAAGTACAACCAAACAACTCTAAAGTCATTTAAACATTTTTGACTCACAAATATTGGCATCCTAAATAATATGCAGACCATTTTAAGTGGCTTTAATATTGTTTATGATGTGTCCAGGTGTCGGCTACACAGCTTTATGCTTGATTGACTGGAGAAAATTGGTCACTTTTTGTAATTTCTAGAATGAAATAAAACAAAATATGCTTAGAAATGAATGAGATTCTTTGTTCACAGCGCAATAGTAAAAACAACTAGACATTTTATTTAGTTTTTCTTGAGTAAAGCAAATCAGAAACGTGCTGACCTGTGGTTTCTGTGTGCCGTTACATCGTAGACGGACGGATCCACATTAATGCAACACTGATAAGATCAATGTGTCTAAACTTTGGGTTTTTCATAAAACACTGCAAATAACCCAAATCCAACTGTTTCTGTTGATTCTCAGTTCACTGCTGACTGAACCCTTGAGATCAGCTTCCCTCTGTTTCACCTGCAGTCAGTTTTTTCTAAATCCAGACCTTTGGTTGGTTACATAAAAGATGTTTCATGTCCGCGTAAGCGCAGAAAGAACCTCTCGAGGGCTTCACAGTTATACACCCAGCATCCGGACTGAAAATGATTTCTGACTCGCTGCAGGAAAACCACTGCAGAAAGAAATGAAATCTTAGGAAGATTGAGAGGAAATGTAAGTGGATCTCTCAAATAAAATTGTTCTGATTGATTTGACAGCGTTGCAGTGGAGATATACAACAGTTATGAGCTAAATCAGTGTCAGCGCATGAATTAAATAATTGGGAAAACTTATATGGACGTAATTTGAGGAATAATCCAGTGCAGATCTGCTAGAGAAGGCATAAATTATAGATCACAAACACATACAGAGGAATAAATTAACTTAATGTTTTACACAAGTCGACCGGTGTGAGCTTTGTTGAAATGTAGGCATGATTTTAAAATATATTATCTTTGTTTGGATGAAAAGTTTGACTTTGAACTGACCAAACATGCAATCGACTGTTTGTGCAATCGACAAAGAGAACACCAAGTAATTATTTAATAAAATACTCAACTAAAATGTTGTTGGTATCAGCAGAACCATCTATCTGTAAACATGCATCTCCTCTAACAACTTCAGAGCTGACAGAAATCAAGCTGTTGCTCCAAATCCCAGCTTGAGCCAACTGGAGCTGGCCGTGTTCACCAGTAATGTCTGCTCACACAGATGAAACCACGACTGGTGGAAAACCCATTTTATGACACGGTTCACACAAGAAACTGGAGGGTTCATTAAGAAGGGAAACATTAGTGAGCAATTCAGGTAAAGATGTGTAAAAACTGTGCTAGTGGGGTTTTTTGGAAGCATATTTACACACCGAACATTTCAGAAAACTTTGGTTTCAACAAAATTATTAGTGGAACAATTATTAGCATCTCTGCTGTCAAAAGGACAGTTTAGCACCGTCCTACCATCATAAATGTAAACATTTGCAATGGTGAGACTTTTTTCTGCTACACTCCAAACAGCCATTTGGTGTATTTAATGTTGCTATGGAGACTTGGTGACCCCATTTTCTATAAGTGCGTATGGTGACCTTTATAGACTTTTCTCTTCTGCATTCATCATCATCCTCACTGTGTGGTTGCAGGAAGAAACTGTTCTCTTCTAGGCTTTTGTGTCATCATGTTATATTTATATCCCACAAACTTGAAGAGTCATGGATTACAAATTATTAGTTCCTAAAAACCCTATTCATATAAATAAGAAAAAAAATCTATAGTTACTGTTAATCTAAAGGAATTGATAGAGATACAAAGTAAAAATGTGAATCTATTTTGAGCTTTTTAAACATTTTTATGGTATTATAAATAGCGCAGAGTTTAGCTTTAGGACGAGTAGGAAGTTATATGTTTTAACTCTCAGTTGTAGGAAAATGCAGGGAAACATGGTGGTGCTTTCAAACAGCACCTCCAGATCCCTGTTCCTTGTCCAGCAGGCTAAAGGAAACTCAGAAAGTGAGATAAACGAGCGAGAGCCACAATGGAGTGAATGCCAGCGAGGTGCCAGGAGTTGGAGGATGGACAGAAATAAAATGTATGAAAAAGACACTGAAAAGGCAGCTTTGTGTTTGTTTTGATGGACGGATGGTAAAAAGCCAGAGTCAGTTCTTGTTCTTCAGTGCTGTACAAACAAAACGCTCTCTGCTGCTTTCAGCGCCGACTCTGATGGCGTCTTTATTGTGTTAGCTTACAGCCACAGCATAGGAAATATATCAGCTCACAATTTAGGGAAGTCATGCTAACATTATTAGCACCATCGTTAGTTGCCAACATAATCTAAGCAATAACAGTGGAGAAACACTTAAATCTTTGGAAGATAAATCCAACATAGTAAAATATTTTTTATTGAATTCACAAGATGGAGAAAAAGTAATAAAAACCAGCTTTTCATGACTGACTGTAGACTTAGAGAGACTGAAGCGTCACTTTTTAAAAATAAAAATCTAATACAAACTTAATGACTTTTTGTCCAGCCTCGATTGTCTCTCTTCTCCAGTTTTGTTCTCAATTTTCCAACTAGACTTATTTACAATAAGAGTAATTATCCAAATGTTCTCATTATTCTCATTGTCCAGCGCCGTTCTTCTCCTTCTCCTTCCTAAACTTTGCTTTCTGTCCAGTCTTTTTTGTTCTAGTGGTTTTAAACTGTTTAGCTGTTGTTGACTGTAAATTGATATTTTTTTTAATGTAATTTATGAAGCTCAATCTGAATAGTGGCAAGAAATGAACTTTTGCCACATATACATTATACCAATGAGAAGCAGAAGTTTAGATTTTTTTTATTAATACAAAGTTTTCCTATGAAATTATGTAAGATGCAACTTTAAATATGGAAAATGCATAAATAGTGAGTCTGCTAGCTTTACGAAATCTGGAATTTACTTGTAATTATATAATAATATGATTTTTTCCTTTTTGTTGTGAGACCTTTTAAAAATATTTAGATGGGATGCCAAAAAATGTGAAGGGCAACATAAAATATTACTATTGCTGGAATACTTTTTTTTTTTTTATTGACATTTTTGTAAACTTATGCTGGCGTGAGGACCGAGTCCAGCAGCTTTACTTTACCTGAGTGCCGTCCTACGCTTTAGCCTTGTGAGGGAAACTTGAAGTCAATAAAAAGACATTTCGCTGCACAGCAGTGACTGACACGGGGACGCGGCGTAATGCAATTTCCAGGACAGCTGCCAGCAACTCTGACACAACGGTTTAATGTTATTAGCTCCACTCAGGGCAAAACATCAACATTTTCAGCCAACCTTCTGATATTAGGAAGCAGACTTCACTAAGAAAACGATGCAAAGATGCAAAATGAAAGATAAGAAGTCAATAAGAAGAACTTTATCTGAGTCATTTGGAGCAAAGTTAAACAGATGAGACTAAAAATCTTCAGGTGCTTCCCCTCTAATTCACTGAAAGCCTTGTTATGTTCCCACTTTAGAGAATAAGGTCTCCTCTATAAGCTGATGGGCAACATGAGGTGTTGAGTGTGTTCCCTGTGTAACACTATCACTATTAGCAGATGGTTTTAAATGAAATTCTGCTTGTTCAGACTGAAGGGTCAGACAGAAAGCAGCACTTCTGGAGGTACGGCAGCCTGTACAGTTCATGTAATTACAGCTGTCAGTGTTTGTGTGCATCTAATGAAACTATTTAGCTAGACTTGAAATCTACAGACAAAAACACATAAAAAATAGGAATTATTGGTGAAGTAAAAGTTTGTATTCCACCAAGGTGTCTGTCTGTACTCAAGATCCAGGCAGAGAGAATCCTGCTGGTGCCGTTAATGTCAGCAGGATGGTCCGTTCATCACTGGAGGATGGCTCTGACTGTTTTATCATCATCGTCAAAACTGCACACAGAGTCATTTCCTCATGTTGGTCTTAGAATGGAGCATGTGTCTAGATTGATCATTGTTCCTTTTTTTTGAAAAGAATCAAATTGACCGTAATAAAAATCAAGTTTCCATAACTTTCTAGATATAAGAATAAATGGATGGAATGAAACTTTGCAATCTGTTTGTCTTTTAACTGTGTTTGTTGACCTGTCAATCCACCAGGGTTTTAATTAGGCTGCTGTAATCTGGCGCTGACAAACAAGCTACCAGCTTCTGTTTGTGTTTTCTACAGTACCTGGGCTCCATGTTGGTGAAGGAGCTGAGAGGGACAGAGTCCACACAAGATGCCTGCGCTAAAATGAGGGTAAAGCTCAGTCTGATTCCTTACTACGTTTTAACCTGCAGGTTTACAGGCTGCGTACCGACAACAAGATGCCAAGATAAGGGCAAAAGTTTAAGTCATATTTGTAAAGGCCTAAAAAAACATTCCTGTCAAATAATTCTTCCATTAAACCTATATTACCTTTGGAACATTGTGCCATTAGCTTTAATCCAACCAAACAATAGATCTAATTGTATCCTTGTGTTTTAAAATAAATGTTTTATCATTGGTTGTACCTCTTTATAATAGCTTATTGTGCTTCTCTTACTGTCTGTCTACTGTAACCCAGACTTCTTCTGTCTTTCTGAGCTGCTGCAGTGTAAAGATCGCTTTTAAAATTCATGAGCAGAGCGTCCCGTTCTCTTTTCTCCCTTTTCATTGCAGCATCTTTCCTCTCAACTTTCTGCAGCGTTGCTCGGCCAACCCCTTTGCAACACGCCAAGGTTGCAAAGGAAGTGCAATGAGATGCACATTGCTAATGTACCTCCACCTGCCTCACCTGTCCCAGCAGCTCCTTTTATCCATCCCTCGATAGAAACAGAGATGTTTAACTTCCAGGTTCACAGACGAGCGAGGAAAAGCAAAATGCAGCTGCTGTTGGCAGATCTTTTGGCATAACCTGTTCGTAACCGGGTTCATCCTTTCTTGTTCATGCAGAGAGGATGAACAAGAGAACAAAAAGAAAACTAATAGGTATAGAAAATAAAGCAGGCATGAAGGACAAATTGTTTATAAAATGTGGAAGAGAGAAAAAACAGAAAAAGAAGAAGTACTCTTCTCACGTCTTTGAATATATAACAGGTTTTGGCAGGTCGAGCTCTTTGCTGCATAATCTCTTCGATATGTGTGCGTAATTAAAAAAGAATGAGGTGAGTATACTGCAGGGGCTTAATGAAGTGGTATAGAAAACGCCTGCTGCTGGTGATTTGGTTTAAAATGTATTTTCTGTTGATTCTCATGGAGATGATATGCTTTTAATGGAGGAGGAAGCCATCAATACTCAGTTAAATGAGCTTTCTCAGATGGCGCTACGTTTTAGACTGAGGCAAACAGATGCAAAGTTTAAAAGTCACAGATGCCTCTTCTTTTTGTTTCCACATTTTATCCCCCGTGCCCTCCAAGAAGTCGACAGAACAGATGAAGAAAGTGCCGACCATCGTCCTCTCCGTGTCCTACAAGGGAGTGAAGTTCATCGACGCCACCAATAAGGTAACAGCGTGCAGTCCCAGCGACGCCTACGCTAAATAACACATGAAAGGTCAGCAAACATGAAGGGAAGGGTGGCATTCAGAGGTGTCATGTCTGACTCCAAACAGGATCAAAGTGTGGAAGTTTGCTTTATACTTCAGCTTTAAAACAGGCCGCAGTCTTTAGGGAAATGATGAGGAGGATCTCAGGAATAAACACTAAAACATCAGTAGTGTAAAAATAACACAAATTCATCTAAGAGTTTTACCAAGCAAGTAAAATTTAGTGATGTATGAAAACTTCTGACACAGGAGGTCAAAACACAGAGCTGGAGAAACAGTATGGGTCAAAAACATAGTGAATGGACGAAGTTAAAAATCACAAAAAGACCTTTTTGATCTGTCTGGGTGTCCTTTCTGCAGCTGTTCATCAGTCATAATATTTTTTGTAGTTTTAAAGCAAACAGACATACATCTGTGATCACCTAACTCCAGTCTTTAAAAACTCTAAAAAGTTAATAGTATCATCTATTTTGGAGGGAAATATGCAGAGCTGACTAATGACTGGTGTAAATACGATTTGTTATACCAGCAGACTATGGACATCATAGATTACACAGTCCTCGTCTACAATCTGTAGAGTTGAACCACTTTGCTCGCAAAAGCAGTGATAAATATCTGTTAAATTTTTACCGTGATCCTTAATTTCCTGCGTCAAAGACCAAAAGTTCACCTGATGTTGAGTGAAATGTCCCCCACTGATATTATCTCACAATAAGTATTTATATCTTTCTTCTAAAGAAAATCTGGTGTAACTTTTAAATATTCTTAACTTCGCACAAAAAACAATCCATCCCTTTCATTATGTATAATTTATTGCCTTAATTAACACAACACAAAGTGCTGATTAAACCAGAAAATTAACACCAGCAGTCACTTCTAAAAACTTTCCAATACTCTGCAGTATTAATTATGATTGTGGGATAAATAATAAATCAGTTTGTTTTTCTTTGAAGAAACGGCGTCTTTTTATGCACTTCATCCTCTCCTCTCTCTGCAGAACATCATAGCGGAGCACGAGATCCGCAACATCTCGTGTGCAGCTCAGGATCCAGAAGACCTGTCTACGTTTGCCTACATCACCAAAGACCTCAAATCCAGTCACCACTACTGCCATGTCTTCACTGCTTTCGACGTGGTCAGTCCTGACGCTGCGGCTTTACGGGCGCTTCGTGGTTTTTACCTTCCTGTTCGCATAAATGTTTCCTCTCTCTTCAGAATCTGGCCTATGAGATCATCCTGACGCTTGGCCAGGCCTTTGAGGTGGCCTATCAGCTCGCTCTGCAAGCCAGGAAGAGCGGCCACGGCTCGGCGACGCTCCCCGAAAGCTTCGACAGCAAACCCGGCAAGCCCGTGCCCAAGCCCCGCGTCAACATCCGCAAATCAGTAAGCATCGATGCAGCGGCAAGAGAAAATCCATCCAGAACTGTGAAAAAAATTTACATTCGATGAAGTAAAAGCAGCTTAAATTTGATCACTCTTTGTTCGGATGGATTTTCACTTCTTATCATCTTTTAACCACTGAACTCAAGTTAATCATTCTTTTATTAGCTTTTGATGCAACACTAACATCATTCTATTAACCTCCATTTTCGACACATCCTCACATCTCCTCCCTGCTCATTCCCAACTTCTTCACCTCTCAGTCCCGATCTTGTGCTGCTTTTGTCTGCTGTGTGTCCCGGCCCAGTGGACGATGTGGCAAAGGTTTATGTGGATATTTAATCTGTTAAGCTTCCACTCGGTCTTGCTGTCCCTGCAGTGTCTTACACACTCGACTGATTGATGAGGCCTGTTTTCATTTCGCTCCTTGGAGGCTTGCTTGCTCACTCCGGGTTTGTGCGAGTTGTGCGCTTAAAGGATATAATAGACCCTGGTGATAAGTTGGTAAAAACATGACAAAAAAATAGACGTGTCAGTCCTTTAGAACCTCATTAAGAGGGAAAATATAGGCGATGCGTTTGTGTCACGGTTTTATAGTTACACTTCAATATGTTTGTTGCTTGAATACCGAAATATAAAGCCCTAGTTTTACTATCTTTGAAATACATGTCTTTGAGAAGAAAAAAATCTCCAACCACATAACTTTTAGGATCCCAATCAAAAATGCAGCCAGATGTTCTTCTGCTCTGCTAAGTGGCAAAATTCATAGGAAGATCCAGACTGATGGGAGGAATAAGACCTTTACTAAGTTATAAAATGCAGTTAGCTTCTGTATTCAGTTTTATTCTCTCATACTTATCCAGAGTTAATTCCTGGATCAAATTCTAGACTTTTTTCAACTTTTTAGAAACTCTGGCATGTGAACATGCACATCAGACCCATTATACATTTTTACTTGTATTTTTTCCACCCCATGGAAAGGAGTCAGTCCGCCGCTGTGACCTTATTGGGCGACCTTTCAGTTTGAGATTAGCGTTTTCAATTCTGTAGTCCGTATAATATTAGAAATAGTATAAAAATTATTGTGATGCTTGATTTTTTAGCATCAGTTTAGTCTGCTTGGTTACCCTGGTAACGCTTTATGACTCTTTGCATCCTAATCTTAAGAAGAAAGTAAGATGAAAGATGAAAACAACAGAAGTAAACAGGAATATTTTTAATCATAGCAAGTGGTCAGATCAGGTTTTGTTGTTACTCTTCTGTATAAAAGTGGCTTGCCTCTTGTAGTCATAACAACCCAAAGTGAGTTTGTCAACAGTTCATAAGCCGCCGGCGGCGTTTTAAAATAGCCGCGGTAACATGCCCAGCAGCAGGGGGAGTGTCTGGTTTCTGAGGACGCTTTAGGCCGTAGCACACAGCGTGATGGTGGCGAACGCGGTGTCAGAGGGACAGCCTCACTGTCCAAACTTAGACGTGAGATGCTGTTGAAAGAGCAGCGAGAGGAGAGAAGAGACGGCTAATGAGCCCACATGCTGTATCTGTGAGTGATCAGATGCCTGCAGTAGAGATGATGGATGACGGCATATGTACGCACATTCTGCTGAGTCTGCAACCACTGCATTAACTGTTATTTGTAGTTTTTCTTTTTCATCATGTGTGTTTATGCGGTCTAGTTAAAGGCTTGTGGTGTGAAAACACTGCAGCACTTCCTCTACAGAATCTGTAGATCTGTAAAGTTAGGCCTTTGATGCAACATCGCTGCTTCTTTTAGTCGAGACGATTACAGACCAGTAATGTGAGTCTATTTTATTTTAAGACTGACATGTAATTCTGTATCCGAACGTGGATGGAAAAGCTTGCCAGCACTATAAAAACAGGCTTGTTGCATAGCTGCTGTAGTCTGTCATGGTAACTCAGCTTCTTGGATGCCAAGTACTCCACAAATAATTGCTATAAACACAGAACTGGGTGTGATATTGACTTCTTAATTTATATTGGGTATAAAATTAACGCTTGTTATTTGCCTGCCAGCTTGGATTTCTCCTGAGTCAGTGCGTGGTGCCCCTCTCTATCGCCCTCTGTTGGTGGATAACCCCTCTGGGCTGATGATTTACTACTTCTTACTGCTGCTAACTAACTTTGTTGTAAAATCTTTGGCTTGGAGTCGAACTCTCGTTCATTAAGAGAACCCAGGTAGTCCAGGGATCTCATTATGATGCCTTCTGGGTTCAAAACTTTAAAAGTCTTCCAGGCTTGCCTGCATGTTAGAGGGCCCTCAGGTGAAATTTGTAGGCTTAACGACTTTATGAAGCTTGGGAGGGATTTAAAACCCCGAGGAGGAAACTGGTTTCTGCTGCAGTTGCCTCCCTGACTTTGGATAAACAGAGGAGCAAATAAACTACAAATAACAGAAATATAGATTATTTTGAAAGTTATAAACGGGAATCTAATGTCTGGTAAATGTCACAATAAGAGTGCATCATTAAAAACCCAGACAGACAATCCATCTGAAGGCTGAATGTTCAAAAAAGAAATTTAATCAGCATTAAAGCGACAGTTAAACATTACTGATGTCAGGTTGTGTTAAAAGAACATTTTTCACTCAGACTTAATAATCAGCTTTCAGCTTAAGTGTAAAACAACTCCAACCTCTAAACTGTCACAGCATTTTGTGCCACTGCTGTTTATGACCTGAGTGATGTTGGCTGCCCACCTTCTTCAAATCAGGCAAAATTGGTGTCAAACGTTTTTGCAGCAAAATGTTTTGTTTGTGCCGCTATCATTTTAAAGACATTAAGAAATGTTTCCAGAGGTCATGAAAGGTTAACCAGACCTCCCCCCGTCTTCAAATCAGTCAAAATTGGTGTCGATCAACTCAACTACGTTTGTGCTGCTTTGGCTTTGAAGATGTTAAAGTTTAAAGGTAATTTTGATATCGTAAAAGTGGGGAGACAGGTTGACCTTTAAACTTTCATTAATATCTTCAAAGCCACGGCAACACAAAGAAAAGTTTTGCTGCACAAACGTAGTCGAGTTGATTGACACCAATTTAGTCTGATTTAAAGAAGATGGGAGGGGTGATTGACCTTTCATGACCTCTGGAAACATATCTTTAAAATGATAGCGGCACAAACAAACATTTTTGCTGCACAAACGATTGACACCAACTCTAACCAGCCAATAGAAATGGTTGGTTTCTATTGGTTCAATAAACTATTGAACACAGAAGATGTGACTGGATCATAAACGGCAGGGAATTAGTTTTTTATTTAAACAGAAAAGTAACATTAAATTATTTTAGCAGCAGAAGAAAATGTATTTATTGATAGATTCTAATAGAAGTGGATAGGTGTGAGAAGTCTACGACTTGATAAATATTTCTTTTTGGTTGGGATAAACTACATTGTCTAAAAAGATTTTGCTTTTCCAGTTATTTGTCTTACAGACGTACACAGAAAAATCTGCTTAATTTACTATGTTTTAGAAGAAATCATGCCTGTTGAGTAGATTTTCTCTGGCTAGCCCAGCTAGCCTGCTGCTCCTTTGATTATTTTTCCCTTCTAAACAAAGATTTGCATAAAATCAGATTTTCTGGCTTTGGGATTGTAATCTCCACTTTCAGTTGAGTTTTTCTGTCAGCCTTGCAACGACTAATTTCCCAAACTCTGTTTGTTCTGTTGCTGTCCCAAAGTCCTTTTAGCTGTTGCCATGCAGACGTTGGTGGATTAATGTGGCGTAACGTTGCTTTTTCCAGCTTGGGTTTGGCTGAACTGCAGTAACGATGCTGTCCTACTCTGTTGCCAAGGCAATGAGTTTGCTGCCATGTCGTTGCCATGGTTTTTGCTGTGTATATTTTTTTTTGAGTGCAGCTGCTGTGTCGTCGTGGTTTTTGCAGTGCCGCTTGTTGATGTCCGTGTCTTTAGAGCTCGCCCACGTTGACGAGTTTGACCTCTGCCCCTGTAGGTTATCATGTCTCCCTCCAGCCGCTGGTCGCTGGGCCACATTTACACCCCCCACCGGCCTCCTCTTCACCCTCCTCTTCCTCCCCCTCGACTCTTCCATCTTCCTTACAAAGCTCACTTCCAGGTCCTTCACACTTTTCCTTCTTCTGTTCTTTATTCCCACATGATTCTTACAGTTTATCCATTCAAAACTGCAGTTTTCTTTGTCCTGTTCTCTTTCTTGTATCCATATTCATATTTTAGTAACAGCTGTGGAGAAAAAAAAAAAGCTAACCTATTTCTCTTGCCTCGGCTTTAGTGCTTCAGTCTGTTTTGTGTCCCACCGTTTCCATTTAGCCCCTGAACAGAAAGAGAGTCGTACAGACAGACATTAAAATAGTACCACTGAAAAACCAGGAATACAACAGGTTCATTTATAACAGTTTTAATATAGCCTGTTGTCCTGGCAGAATTATTCATAGTTGTACAACCAGCTTTTGTCAATTGAACAGCAATATATGTAGTTGGGGCCTCCATAAATCTTTAAGCGTTTTGTTTGGATCCTCTTGAGCTCAACCCTAAACAATCCTGGAGGATTTAGGTAAGATAATTTTATTTATATAGCATATTTAAAGTAACAAGGCAGTTCAAAGTTCTTTACATAAATTAGAAGGAATACAAAAGGAAGACTAAAAGGTAAAGAACAAAACTAAACATTAGTTCCCCATGTTTAATAAGAATAAGTGGTCCACAATTTAAAAACTACATGTTGGTTCCAGTTGTTCTGGGTTTAGTTCTACATCATGATAGTCGTAGAAGAAGGTGAATTTTGTCTCTTACAAACCATTTGTTTGGTTCTTTGGTAACATTGTTACACCAGTCATGAACATGAAGGAGTATTTATGATTGTTTATGACTCTTATCATGAAGTGTCTTTCGGTAAATAATGACACTTGATGCAAAGTTGCTCTAAAAGTTGCATTAAGTGTCATTATTTACCAAATGACTCTCCATGACAACAGTCAAACATTAATGAAGACTCCTTTATGTTCATAACAGGTGTTATGTCAGTGTTATGCACAGCCCTTCAAATAAAGTGTTACCGGTTCCTTTGACTAGATTGTTATCAGGTTTTACTTGCAGAGTCCACCAGATGTGTAAATAAAAAGCCTTTGATTGGTTTATGACGCCATGCACTAACAAGTTGCTTTGGACTTTTGGAAGAGAAACGGCATCAAAGATCTTCCATTGTGCTTGTCAGTAGCCAGTAGCTGCTTTTTCATTTTGCCTAGATTCACATCAGACCCCACATGTGGGGTCAGGCGGTGGAGGCCTGTTTACTTTCCAAAAGGACAGGACGCCCTGTTCCAGTGCATGGCAACGAATTGCACTCAAACTGAAGGATGTTCATCATAGTGGAGGACACTGTGAGCTACATAGGAAATAATTCAGCTTATGTCTGATTTTCTGTCTTGGATTCTTGTCTGTTTGCGCCAGATGGAGCAGCCGTCAATGGACCCAAAGGGCCATGCTAACGTGCCGTGGATTGTGGAGCCCGGACAGGAAGCAAAGAGAGGAGTCAACACCAAGTACGAGACCACTATTTTCTAACATACACCCGCCTTGTCCACTCCTGTGTGTGTGTGCCTTTCAGAAGTTGCCCTGTATCGGGGCCCGGCCCCGGAGTTGGGTACGAGCGACGCACGCCGCCGCGTCACCTCACCGGCTGAAAAACAAATACTTTACACCTCGTCCCCTCCCCGTTAGCCCAGCCTGTCCACTGCATGATGACGATTGGCGCTGCGTTCTCTTTTTCTTTCTGCTCTCCCAGGCCTCATCCTCCTGTCTGCAGGGCTATCGCATGACCTTTGAACCCAGGGTAGTGGTGCATTTCTGACTCCACCTATAGGGGGAGGGTCAGCTCAGTTTTTTTTTTTTTTTTTTTTTTTTTGTTGTTGTTCAGTTGCTCTGCCTTTAGCTTCTTATCTCTTCGTTTTAAGCTCCATCCCTCGCTTTTCTCTTCACATCAGCCCCTTTGTCTAACTGTTTCTGACAACTTTAAAGATTTAACAAAGAGTACTGCTCTAAGAGCTGTAACAGTGTTTTAGCTGTCTGTTAAGCCGACAAAGACGAGGGATGTTGTCTGAACGGGACAACAAGCTTTTACAGCATTTTTTTAATAAAGAAGAGAGGCTGTAGCACAGCGTAACTTTGACTGAAGCTGATTCAGCTAGCAGGCTACTAGAATGTATTTTAACTTTTCGATTCTTGATATCCAGTTACTTTTTTGGAGAAACTAACTGACTTTTGAATTTCTTTGTGAAATTAGACTTTAAACTTGACCTGTGACACAGGCAGACGTTACTGTTTTTGTTTTTCTAGGGTCTTTTTCAACACGTTTGTTTATGTGTTCAGGACAAACCGAGGCGCTCTGAGTTTATTTAAGGGATGGGGAAAGAAACTCGTATGTAGACGGTATAGCATGTGGCTTGTGGGACGCATGATGGCCATTTTGGATTTGCTGAGCAAGGTGGCCAGTGGAGAGGCGGGGTGTGAGGGCTCTCTGGATAAGTGATGTCATCTCATTTTGCAGGGCAATGGCGGACGCTCATGTCTATTACTGTGGAATGCAAAGAATGTAGCCAGCCCTATTCATGGACCTTGTCACACTTACAATGCAAAATGGACTGCAAACGGACCCTCATGCTCACTTTTTAAAAACAAACATGGACGCTGCTCCTCAATGTTTTGAGGTTGACTACGAAATGTTCCCACCCATCCACACACACTAACAGGACAGCGTTGCGATAAGACGACCCGTCTGCTCTGAATGTACACTTACTTGAAAGCAGCCTCAAATATCTGCGCCTCTAGCGGGATCGGTTTTATGCAGCCCACCTGGGAGGCATGATGCTTGAACTCTGGAAACGGAAACAGGACATCGGTGGGCATGTTTAACACTTTGGCATGGGTTTCAGGATATCTGGCTGGCTAATTTCTTTTTTATTTTCTTTAAATGTCAGAATAATAATTAAAAAAAACATATACACAACTGTGTAAATGTGATTGGATTTGCTGCAACAACACGCTAAAGATGCAACAGATTTGTCATGAGAAGCCGATGTGAACAAAACAGCATCTAGCGTTAAAAAAAAATAAACGTATTTGTATTGCCCGACATTTTAATGTTTATTATGAGAGTATTATATTACCATGATGATAATCCTTGTGCAATTCTTGTCTACTGTTGTCTTAATGTTACATTATTTTTCTATGATATGCTGAGATGAAAACTTTGAGCCTGAGAATGATGGCAATCCTTTAAAAAAAAGAAATCAAATCTGAGTTTAGATGTTCATACTTGTACAGAGAGTGAATGTTGCAGGTTGCTTGCTAATTCCTAGGTCAGGTCAACCTCCATTTCTCATGGGGCTCTACTCTTACCTTGCAGATGTACTATTTTAAACGCAGTATTACTGTATTATTTGGATGAAACATTATCCAACTATAAAATGTACATAGATATTTTGCCAACTCATTGTTAATACATGAAATGTAAAGAGAAAAGAATAAAGACTTTGCAGTACATGGCACTGGAATCAAGGTACCAAAATAAAGGTTTGACATGTCAAAAAGTGGTAGATTGTAGAGGTTGTATTTTGAGTGAAAATATGGATCATATGGTGACATCATTGCTGATTTACTAATATATAGATAGATATATATATATAGGCTTGGGCTTCCAGCACACTGATTTTTGTAATTTGGGCCATTATTTATATCCTTGTAAAGCACATGAAATAAAATCTGACTTGTACAACCATATTTATTCTCAAGATGTCATGAATTATTCCCATTTTAATTCACTTTAGAGGCAAATTATCAGTGCAACCTCATAAGGCGGCAAGAAAAGTTTTAACTTTTCAAGCCCAATTGCTTTTCATGTTCAGTTTTGTTGGGTTTATAAAACACTTACTTCATGTAGGATTTAAATCCAGGCTGTGACGTCAGGAACTCCGCCGCTACAAAAAATAGAAAATGATTATTAATCTTTAGCACATCTTCTATCCATTCAGAGTCCAACATCTACTGTATGTTTACACCTTTGCTGATTAAATTGTACAAGGAAATGACCTAAAGTTTACTGTGACTCATCATGGCCATGAATGTGATTAATAAAAGCTGCAAAAACACAAAATCTTGGTATTTCTGGTCTAATTTCTATTGCAAATATCTTAGTGCACTTTAAATGAGAGAAAACTAAATTACAAGTAACTTTTCAGCAAGATATACAAGCTTATTTTAAGTCTATTATTGCTCAATTTGTACTTTTTTCTAAATATATTTATGACGTAAACAAACTACAGTTAATCACCTAGCATACCATAGCTAACATTAGCGACCTGAGGATCCAAATTAAAGAATCAAATGGAAGCTCTAATCTGTCATCACAAACATAAAGCCTGTGTGTAAACCTGTTTATGCAATAAAACTATCAAAGCAACGGCACTGAGGGATTTACACAGCAAACAGGAAGAGGCTGGCAGCGCTCTACATGGACGTACAGAGACTACAGCTCTGAAAAGGTAAGAGCCAACCACACATTTACATCACAACATGTTCTCTGAGAACTTCAGCATCCAACACTCACAGCACTGCTGGGGGAAAAATTGCATCTGATACGAAGCCGCAGACAAAACCAGACTGGATAACATCACAATTCAACATCGTCGATCGTTAACAAGCGAGTTAGAAAATAAAATCTCATCTTTCTACAATGAATGAAGTTCACGTCAGTGATTCTAGCGTTTAATGACAGAAAACAGCAGTGCTAACCTCCTACACCTGTTGGGACAGCTTCAGCTCAAACAACCTTGCAGATGCATCCTGCATTCAAGGTCTGCAGCTGGGAAAAACTTCCAGCTTCCTAAAATAGCACCCAACTTAGACAATCGATATTTGTTTCCACATTTCCTGTCTCTGCTCACCACAGTGTGGCATATTATTGCAGTTTTGACATGAAATTCATACAAAAACAAGAAAACTGTTTGTTGACCTACAACATTAATTCAACATGTTGAAAGCACAGATGAGCGTCTTTAATTGTGTGTTGAGCTACAACAGGGTGACATTTACGGCGAGCATCTGAACGGCTGGACGAGGATATTTAAGGGCAGTAAACAGCAAAACGAGGGCGCTCACAATCTGTTTCCAGGCCGGACCGTTCCCATCTGCAGCCGTCAGATAGGAGCGCCGATTATTTACTGCCTATGTGCAACTGGATGCCTTCCGCTCAACTTGATAATGGTAGTAATTGTATGGAGAGTCAATCAGTGCAAAAGGAGTTAGGAGCCAATTTGGGATGTTTTTCTTTTCTAGATTTAGCCAGAAGAGAAGCTGCAGGAATTTCAATAAAGATAAAGAGTTGCAGTTAAATCTATATGTCAACTAGCTGCAGCAAAATGTAAAAAGAAAAAACAAACAAACGGGGAAGGTGACATGTTTTATTTCATTATGTGTGTCAGACTGTGGGACAGGGCCAAAGTTACAGATGGTGTGTGCTGCCCACGGCTACCAACTAAATGAGACAATAGAAAAAAGCTGCTCATGTAACAGTCACAATTATATCTGGCATTTATTCAACACACACAGTTTTGTCCTGCTAATGCATAAAAATCAACTCCATACACACACCAAGGCCTGCAGTCTATCTTATGTATTAAACACCTAATGAATTTGGATCGGCACCAAGAAACTGTTTTCCAAAAAGACAATTTCAGCTGAACACAAACATGTTGTTATGCACCTGGCAGATGTCGTGCTACAGCAATCACATTATCATAATGCGCTGAAAGAAGCCAACACAGCAGTGGGCTTGTTGAAAAGTAGACAAATATTTTGGCTTGTGACGTAATGCAAGGAGCAGAAAACATGCGGCCTATAAATAATCAAACAAAACCGCAGCTTGGATACTTCACTGTCCTGGAGAGGTCAAAAAGAACGCTAACTTCCTGCTAGCATCTAGAAAAACCTCTAATTGTTAACAATTAGCAATCGGGCTGTAATGTCTGATGTGAAAGCTTAGCATGAGGTCAGAAATAGACTTAAAATACTTTCAGTTATTTAGTTCCTAAGCCATGAAAGGAAGGAATAATTTCTTTTCAGAGTCACTTCCATTTTTCTTTTCCTTCAGTACAGTAGCCGGCAGCAGCCTTGGGTCAGAAATGTTTCACACTGAGCTGCTGCACGGAGATTAAACAGAGCTTCACTTGAGTCTGAACCCAAATGTAAAATACTGCTGGGAAGGAAGTGGAAAGAAGAATTACGTCATGCTAAAAAAGTGCTGATTGACCTGGAGGAGTTTCTGTTTAGCCCAACTCATTTTACGACACCAGAAATGAGATATTGTTGATTTGCTGACGAAAGAAGTTCATGAAATCTGAGCGGATGTTCCCTAAACTACTGGATGGAGATATTTTCTAAGCAGACAGAGAAACGTATGTTTTTTAACGACTGCTTCACTTGGTTTAATTCTTATTTTCCAAGTAAATCAACATTTAAGCTACTTTTATCATCTTAGGCACAAAACTAACACAAATTTACTTTGCAAACTTCAGAAATAGAGATTGTTTTAAAAAATTACAAAGTTTGAAAAAAACAATACACTTACTGCACTAAAATATTAGAGAGTTGCCTCAAACATATACAGAAATATATATACTCTTTTCATTTGAGTTGTTAGCATCAGAGCTAGCAAATGAAAAAGGTTAAACAAGGTGAGAAAGAAGAAGGTTCTGTTCTGGGAACTGCTGTGGAACCACAGGGGATTATTCATAAAATAAGGAACTTTACAGACGACCCTGGACATCCTCTTCAAGAGATCCTTATGCTGCAGTCAGAGGCTTCAACAGAACTGCTTCAATACACACTGCTACAGGAGATCCTTCCTGCCTACAGTCATCTGTATGTACAATACCTCTGAAGATATTTAGCACATTTAACTTTACTTTGGGTATTTTTGAGCTGAACTGAAAAGAGATCCATCCATCCATCCATCCATTTTCTGTACACCCTTGTCCCTTAGAGGGTTTCTATTCAAGAAATTACTAAATAAAAATATATCCTAAGGATTCTCATGAATTATTTTGCACTTTGGTACAAAAGTTGGGTCATAGGAAGTATTTATCATTAGATTCTGCTACATTTTCTGCAGCTGGATGCGGAGCTGATGCTTTTCTGTACGGCATGACTGTGATGAGAGCTGACAGGTTTTCACTGATGTCCTGGCCAGCCTCCCTGAATCAGGTTTGACATACCAAAGCTGATGGTCTCAGATCAAGTCGTCTCCCAGCGGTCAGACATCATGACAGTCGTGATGGTAAGAGAAAAGCTGCTTAAGTCACCTCTCTAGTAGGAGCAAGAGAGAGGAAACATATTATGCAATTAGGGAATCGGCGAGAAGGCGTCACCAGACATGGAGAACGGACTTGAAAAGCTTCCCTCATACTAAATCACTGATGGTGTTTGAAAAAAGAAAAACATAAGTTGTTCTGTCTGACCATGCTGACTGGCTTTGGATAATCTTTGGAATACATTTTTATATTAAATGAGTTTGGGGGAGGATACATGATTAAAACAAGCATCTCGTGCCCATTTTGGCTGTAAAGAGCCGTGTGCAGAGGATTATGTTTTCTTAGAATTAAGATTGTAAGCAGAGGAAAGCAGCTCATCTGTGTTTACTGACTTTCCATATAGAAAAGTCTTGGTTTAAGCAGGACATATTGCAAAAAATCAATTTATCGTTGGTGTTTGTTTAAGATTACGAATGCTTCAAATCTCTACTGCAAACCAGTGAAACCAGACCTGACTAGTCACAGACAGGTTTCCTGTTATAACAAGATAACGAGTTAATTTTGAGAAATATTTAAGACTTTGTAGTTGGTGTTCAGATAGTAATTTTCCAATCACACATAATTATCAAGTGATATTTTCAAATTTCCCGTCAACTTTATAAAACATTTTTTAACTCAAAAATTTAGCAGGCCCCATCCACCGGGCTTAGCAAGTTTTCTGGGGGAAACCTTATTGTACATAAATAGTCACCATAATATAACCAGACAACTTCACATGTCCAAAGTCAGAAAAGAAGGCTAGCTTGATGCCGATGTTTATGCAAATCTGAGTCATTGCTAACAATTTGCTGCAGGGCTTAACAAGATAATCCTGATGTGCACAAACTTAGCATTATTTAATCACTCATGGGAGAGATAGTTATAATTAAAAACGTCACCTAAGTCCCATGGCATTTTGTGTAATTTACAAAGTGCATCAAAAATCACTAAATGTGGCATTTCTTGACTCTATGTTATTCCTTATATCCACTGAAATGAATAAAGAAATCCTACAGATTATAATTATTCTAACAACAGTAATCCATCTCAAACCAAAGCAATTTAATCTAGATATACATGATGCTCTAACTTTTTTGTGAAAATATAAATGATGTTATTCAAGGCTATATCACAGAAGTTTCATACTAGTTCAGAGCAATGCGGTGCCTTCTGTATAATCAGACTTTTCTAGGGCAAGCTTGCTTATATAGAGAAACTCCTCCATAGAGACCATCTGTTGTAATAAAAAGCTACAGCTCACGACAGGAGAATTAACCAAGCAAAAACCCATCAACCACTTTCATAAAGTGCCCATCCAAAATCTGGGTTTTGTAAGCAAGATTTTATTTTTAGGACTCTACAAATGAGAGAACAAGTACTTTTTTAAGCACATTAAAGATGAGAAGAAAATGAGCACAAGCACAGAAGCTTCCTGAGGCTAAGTAGACGACAAACCCGCACAGCTCCTCGCGCTTTTCTACTCACTCTGCTCCAGATCTGTCTGCCTTGCTGAGGGTTGAAGCTCAGGAACAGCAGCAGCACTAATTGTTTGAGACAAGCGATGTTTATGACTAACTGGTGTGACCAGGCTGACTCATTTTTCAACATTTACGACGTCAAAGATTTCCAAAAAAATGACATAGTATATTATGACGTCGAAAATGTCCAAAAAAATGACATAGTATATTATGACGTCGAAAATGTCCAAAAAAATGACATAGTATAGTATGTCATTTTTCAGACATTATATCTTTGATGTCATAGTATAATATGGTATTTTTCAGTCATTTTCGATGTCATACTATACAATGTCATTTTTTGGACATTTTCGACGTCATACGATACAGTATGTCGTTTTTATTGACGTTTTCGACGTCATAGTATAGTATGTCATTTTCTTGGACATTTTTGAAGTGATAGGATAGTATGTCATTTTTTTGACATTTTCAACGTCATTTTCAAAGTGACATACTATAGTATGTCACTTTTTGGACATTGTCGACGTCATAGTATAGTATGTCTTTTTTTGGACATTTTCGACGTCATAGTATAGTATGTCATTTTTTGGACATTTTCAACGTCATAGTATAGTATGTCATTTTCTTGGACATTTTCTACGTCATAGTATAGTATGTCACTTTTTGGACATTGTCGACGTCATAGTATAGTATGTCTTTTTTTGGACATTTTCGACGTCATAGTATAGTATGTCATTTTCTTGGACATTTTCTACGTCATAGTATAGTATGTCACTTTTTGGACATTGTCGACGTCATAGTATAGTATGTCTTTTTTTGGACATTTTCGACGTCATAGTATAGTATGTCATTTTTTGGACATTTTCAACGTCATAGTATAGTATGTCATTTTCTTGGACATTTTCTACGTCATAGTATAGTATGTCATTTTCTTGGACATTTTCTACGTCATAGTATAGTATGTCACTTTTTGGACATTGTCGACGTCATAGTATAGTATGTCTTTTTTTGGACATTTTCGACGTCATAGTATAGTATGTCATTTTTTGGACATTTTCAACGTCATAGTATAGTATGTCATTTTTTGGACATTTTCGACGTCATAGTATAGTATGTCTTTTTTTGGACATTTTCGACTTCATAGTATAGTATGTCTTTTTTTGGACATTTTCGACGTCATAGTATAGTATGCCATTTTTTTGGACATTTTCGAAGTCATAGTATACTATGTCATTTTTTGGACATTTTCGACGTCATAGTATACTATGTCATTTTTTGGACATTTTCGACGTCATAGTATAGTATGTCATTTTTTGGACATTTTCGAAGTCATAGTATACTATGTCATTTTTTGGACATTTTCGAAGTCATAGTATACTATGTCATTTTTTGGACATTTTCGACGTCATAGTATTGTATGTCATTTTTTTGGACATTTTCGACATCATATTATACTGTCATTTTTTGGACTTTCGAAGTCATAGTATATATGTCATTTTTGGACATTTTCGAGTCATAGTATAGTATTCATAGTTACTATGTCATTTTTTGGACATTTTCGACGTCATAGTATAGTATGTCATTTTTTTGGACATTTTCGACATCATATTATACTGTCATTTTTTGGACACTTTCGACGTCATAGTATAGTATGTCATGTTTTGGACATTTTCGACGTATAGTTATGTCATTTTTTGGACATTTTCGAGTCATAGTATATGTCATTTTTTGGACATTTTCGACGTCATAGTATAGTATGTCATTTTTTGGACATTTTCGACGTCATTACACAGTATGTCATTTTTTGGACATTTTCGACGTCATAGTATAGTATGTCATTTTTTGGACATTTTCGACGTCATAGTATACTATGTCATTTTTTGGACATTTTCGAGTCATAGTATAGTATGTCATTTTTTGGACATTTTCGACGTCATAGTATAGTATGTCATTTTTTGGACACTTTCGACGTCATAGTATAGTATGTCATTTTTTGGACATTTTCGACGTCATAGTATACTATGTCATTTTTTGGACATTTTCGATGTCATAGTATAGTATGTCATTTTTTTGGACATTTTCGACGTCATAGTATAGTATGTCATTTTTTGGACACTTTCGACGTCATAGTATAGTATGTCAATTTTTTGGACATTTTCGACGTCATATTATACTGTCATTTTTTTGGACATTACGAACTCATAGTATACTATGTCATTTGTTGGAAATTTTCAATATGCATAGTATGTCATTTGTTTGGAAATTTTCATGTCATAGTATGCCATTTTTTGGACATTTCAACGTCCATAGTATACTATGTCATTTTTTGGACATTTCAACGTCATAGTATACTATGTCATTTTTTGGACATTTTCGAAGTCATAGTATACTATGTCATTTTTTGGACATTTTCGACGTCATAGTATAGTATGTCATTTTTTGGACATTTTCGACGTCATAGTATAGTATGTCATTTTTTGGACATTTTCGACGTCATAGTATAGTATGTCATTTTTTGGACATTTTCGACGTCATAGTATAGTATGTCATTTTTTGGACATTTTCGACGTCATAGTAGTATAGTATAGTATTTTTTGGACATTTTCGACGTCATAGTATAGTATGTCATTTTTTGGACATTTTCGACGTCATAGTATAGTATGTCATTTTTTGGACATTTTCGACGTCATAGTATAGTATGTCATTTTTTGGACATTTTCGACGTCATAGTATAGTATGTCATTTTTGGTACATTTTCGACGTCATAGTATAATTTTTTGGACATTTTCGACGTCATAGTATAGTATGTCATTTTTTGGACATTTTCGACGTCATATATATGTCATTTTTTGGACATTTTCGATCATAGTATAGTATGTCATTTTTGGACATTTTCAATGTCATAGTATGTCATTTTTTGGACATTTTCGACGTCATAGTATATATGTCATTTTTTGGACATTTTCGACGTCATAGTATAGTATGTCATTTTTGGACATTTTCGAGTCATAGTATATATGTCATTTTTTGGACATTTTCGACGTCATAGTATAGTATGTCATTTTTTGGACATTTTCGACGTCATAGTATAGTATGTCATTTTTTGGACATTTTCGACGTCATAGTATAGTATGTCATTTTTTGGACATTTTCGACGTCATAGTATAGTATGTCATTTTTTGGACATTTTCGACGTCATAGTATAGTATGTCATTTTTTGGACATTTTCGACGTCATAGTATATGTCATTTTTGGACTTTCGACGTCATAGTATAGTATGTCATTTTTTGGACATTTTCGACGTCATAGTATACTATGTCATTTTTTGGACATTTTCGACGTCATAGTATAGTATGTCATTTTTTGGACATTTTCGACGTCATATTATATGTCTTTTTTGGACATTTTCGACGTCATAGTATAGTATGTCATTTTTTGGACATTTTCGACGTCATAGTATAGTATGTCATTTTTTGGACATTTTCGACGTCATAGTATACTATGTCATTTTTTGGACATTTTCGACGTCATAGTATAGTATGTCATTTTTTGGACATTTTCGACAGTCATATTATATGTCATTTTTTGGACATTTTCGACGTCATAGTATAGTATGTCATTTTTTGGACATTTTCGACGTCATAGTATAGTATGTCATTTTTTGGACATTTTCGACGTCATAGCATACTATGTCATTTTTGGACATTTTCGACGTCATAGTATAGTATGTCATTTTTTGGACATTTTCGACGTCACAGTATATATGCTGTCATTCTTTGGACATTTTCGACGTCAGTATGTATGTCTTTTTGGACATTTTCGACGTCATAGTATAGTATGTCATTTTTTGGACATTTTCGACGTCATATATATGTCATTTTTTGGACATTTTCGACGTCATAGTATAGTATGTCATTTTTTGGACATTTTCGACGTCATAGTATAGTATGTCATTTTTTGGACATTTTCGACGTCATAGTATAGTATGTCATTTTTTGGACATTTTCGACGTCATAGTATAGTATGTCATTTTTTGGACATTTTCGACGTCATAGTATAGTATGTCATTTTTTGGACATTTTCGACGTCATAGTATAGTATGTCATTTTTTGGACATTTTCGACGTCATATTATATGTCATTTTTTGGACATTTTCGACGTCATAGTATAGTATGTCATTTTTTGGACATTTTCGACGTCATAGTATAGTATGTCATTTTTTGGACATTTTCGAGTCATAGTATAGTATGTCATTTTTTGGACATTTTCGACGTCATAGTATAGTATGTCATTTTTTGGACATTTTCGACGTCATATTATATGTCATTTTTTGGACATTTTCTATGTCATAGTATAGTATGTCATTTGTTTTGGACATTTTCGACGTCATAGTATAGCATGTCATTTTTTGGACATTTTCGACGTCATAGCATACTATGTCATTTTTGGACATTTTCGACGTCATAGTATAGTATGTCTTTTTTGGACATTTTCGACGTCATATTATATGTCATTTTTTGGACATTTTCGACGTCATAGTATAGTATGTCATTTTTTGGACATTTTCGACGTCATAGTATAGTATGTCATTTTTTGGACATTTTCGACATATATATATGTCATTTTTTGGACATTTTCGACGTCAAAGTATAGTATGTCATTTTTTGGACATTTTCGACGTCATAGTATAGTATGTCATTTTTTGGACATTTTCGACGTCATATAGTATGTCATTTTTTGGACATTTTCGACGTCATAGTATAGTATGTCATTTTTTGGACATTTTCGACGTCATAGTATAGTATGTCATTTTTTGGACATTTTCGACGTCATAGTATAGTATGTCATTTTTGGACATTTTCGACGTCATAGTATAGTATGTCATTTTTTGGACATTTTCGACGTCATAGTATAGTATGTCTTTTTTGGACATTTTCGACGTCATAGTATAGTATGTCATTTTTTGGACATTTTCGACGTCATAGTATAGTATGTCATTTTTTGGACATTTTCGACGTCATAGTATAGTATGTCTTTTTTGGACATTTTCGACGTCATAGTATAGTATGTCATTTTTTGTACATTTTCGACGTCACAGTATAGTATGTCATTTTTTGGACATTTTCGACATCATAGTAGTATGTCATTTTTTGGACATTTTCGACGTCATAGTATAGTATGTTATTTTTTGGACATTTTCGACGTCATAGTATAGTATGTCATTTTTTGGACATTTTCGAGTCATAGTTAGTATGTCATTTTTTGGACATTTTCGACGTCATAGTATATATGTCATTTTTGGACATTTTCGACGTCATAGTATAGTATGTCATTTTTTGGACATTTTCGACGTCATATATATATGTCATTTTTTGGACATTTTCGACGTCATAGTATAGTATGTCATTTTTGGACATTTTCGAGTCATAGTATAGTATAGTATGTCATTTTTTGGACATTTTCGACGTCATAGTATAGTATGTCATTTTTTGGACATTTTCGACGTCATATATATGTCATTTTTGGACATTTTCGACGTCATAGTATAGTATGTCATTTTTTGGACATTTTCGACGTCATAGTATAGTATGTCATTTTTTGGACATTTTCGACGTCATAGTATAGTATGTCATTTTTTGGACATTTTCGACGTCATAGTATAGTATGTCATTTTTTGGACATTTTCGATCATAGTAGTATGTCATTTTTTGGACATTTTCGACGTCATAGTAGTATAGTATGTCATTTTTGGACATTTTCGAGGTCATAGTATTCTATGTAATTTTTTGGACATTTTCGACGTCATAGTATAGTATGTCATTTGTTTTGGACATTTTCGACGTCATAGTATAGTATGTCATTTTTTGGACATTTTCGACGTCATAGTATAGTATGTCATTTTTTGGACATTTTCGACGTCATAGTATATTATTTTTTGGACATTTTCGACGTCATAGTATACTATGTCATTTTTGGACATTTTCATGTATAGTATGTCTTTTGGACATTTTCGAGTCATAGTATGTCATTTTTTGGACATTTTCGACGTCATAGTATACTATGTCATTTTTTGGACATTTTCGACGTCATAGTATAGTATGTCATTTTTTGGACATTTTCGACGTCATAGTATACTATGTCATTTTTTGGACATTTTCGACGTCATAGTATAGTATGTCATTTTTTGGACATTTTCGACGTCATAGTATAGTATGTCATTTTTTGGACATTTTCGACGTCATAATAGTATGTCATTTTTTGGACATTTTCGACGTCATAGTATAGTATGTCATTTTTTGGACATTTTCGAAGTCGTAGTATAGTATGTCATTTTTTGGACATTTTCGACGTCATAGTATAGTATGTCATTTTTTGGACATTTTCGACGTCATAGTATAGTATGTCAATTTTTTGGACATTTTCGACGTCATATTATACTGTCATTTTTTTGGACATTACGAACTCATAGTATACTATGTCATTTGTTGGAAATTTTCAATGTCATAGTATGTCATTTGTTGGAAATTTTCAATGTCATAGTATGCCATTTTTTGGACATTTTCAACGTCATAGTATACTATGTCATTTTTTGGACATTTTCAACGTCATAGTATACTATGTCATTTTTTTGGACATTACGAACTCATAGTATACTATGTCATTTGTTGGAAATTTTTAATGTCATAGTATGTCATTTGTTGGAAATTTTCAATGTCATAGTATGCCATTTTTTGGACATTTTCAACGTCATAGTATACTATGTCATTTTTTGGACATTTTCAACGTCATAGTATACTATGTCATTTTTTTGGACATTACGAACTCATAGTATACTATGTCATTTGTTGGAAATTTTCAATGTCATAGTATGTCATTTTTTGGACATTTTCAACGTCATAGTATACTATGTCATTTTTTGGACATTTTCAACGTCATAGTATACTATGTCATTTTTGGACATTTTCGAAGTCATAGTATAGTACATGTCATTTTTTGGACTTTCGACGTCATAGTATAGTGTCATTTTTGGACTTTTGACGTCATAGTATAGTATGTCATTTTTTGGACACTTTCGACGTCATAGTATAGTATGTCAATTTTTTGGACACTTTTGACGTCATAGTATAGTATGTCATTTTTTGGACACTTTCGACGTCATAGTATAGTATGTCATAGTATAGTATGTCATTTTTTGGACACTTTCGACGTCATAGTATAGTATGTCAATTTTTTGGACACTTTCGACGTCATAGTATAGTATGTCAATTTTTTGGACATTTTCGACGTCATAGTATAGTATGTCATTTTCTTGGACATTTTCAACGTCATAGTATAGTATGTCATTTTCTTGGACACTTTCGACGTCATAGTATAAATTTTTTGGACATTTTCGACGTCATAGTATAGTATGTCAATTTTTTGGACATTTTCGACGTCATATTATACTGTCATTTTTTTGGACATTACGAACTCATAGTATACTATGTCATTTGTTGGAAATTTTCAATGTCATAGTATGCCATTTTTTGGACATTTTCAACGTCATAGTATACTATGTCATTTTTTGGACATTTTCAACGTCATAGTATACTATGTCATTTTTGGACATTTTCGAAGTCATAGTATACTATGTCATTTTTTGGACATTTTCGACGTCATAGTATAGTATGTCATTTTTTGGACACTTTTGACGTCATAGTATAGTATGTCATTTTTTGGACACTTTCGACGTCATAGTATAGTATGTCAATTTTTTGGACATTTTCGACGTCATAGTATAGTATGTCATTTTCTTGGACATTTTCGACGTCATAGTATAGTATGTCAATTTTTTGGACATTTTCGACGTCATAGTATTGTATGTCATTTTTTGGATACTTTCGACGTCATAGTATAGTATGTCATAGTATAGTATGTCATTTTTTGGACACTTTCGACGTCATAGTATAGTATGTCAATTTTTTGGACATTTTCGACGTCATAGTATAGTATGTCATTTTTGGACATTTTCGACGTCATAGTATAGTATGTCATTTTCTTGGACACTTTCGACGTCATAGTATAAATTTTTTGGACATTTTCGACGTCATAGTATAGTATGTCATTTTTTGGACATTTTCGACGTCATTATATGTCATTTTTTGGACATTTTCGATCATAGTATACTATGTCATTTTTGGACATTTTCGAGTCATAGTAGTATGTCATTTTTTGGACATTTTCGACGTCATAGTATACTATGTCATTTTTTGGACATTTTCGACGTCATAGTATACTATGTCATTTTTTTGGACATTTTCGAGTCATAGTATACTATGTCATTTTTTGGACATTTTCGACGTCATAGTATAGTATGTCATTTTTTGGACATTTTCGACGTCATAGTATAGTATGTCATTTTTTGGACATTTTCGACGTCATAGTATAGTATGTATTTTTTGGACATTTTCGACGTCATAGTATAGTATGTCATTTCTTGGACATTTTCAACGTCATACTATAGTATGTCATTTTTTTGGACATTTTCGACATCATATTATACTGTCATTTTTTTGGACATTTTCGAAGTCATAGTATAGTATGTCATTTTTTTGGACATTTTCGACGTCATAGTATAGTATGTCAATTTTTTGGACATTTTCGAAGTCAGTATACTATGTCATTTTTTGGACATTTTCGATGTCATAGTATAGTATGTCATTTTTTTGGACATTTTCGACATCATATTATACTGTTAATTTTTTGGACACTTTCGACGTCATAGTATAGTATGTCATTTTTTTGGACATTTTCGACGTCATAGTATAGTATGTCAATTTTTTGGACATTTTCGAAGTCATAGTATACTATGTCATTTTTTGGACATTTTCGATGTCATAGTATAGTATGTCATTTTCTTGGACATATTCGACGTCATATTATACTATCATTTTTTTGGACATTTACAAACTCACAGTATGCTATGTCATTTTTGGGACATTTTCGACGTCATAGTATAGTATGTCATTTTTTTGGACATTTTCGACATCATATTATACTGTCATTTTTTTGGACATTTTCGACGTCATAGTATAGTATGTCATTTTCTTGGACATTTTCGACGTCATAGTATAGTATGTCAATTTTTTGGACATTTTTGACGTCATAGTATTGTATGTCATTTTTTGGATACTTTCGACGTCATAGTATAGTATGTCATTTTCTTGGACATTTTCGACGTCATAGTATACTATGTCATTTTTTGGACATTTTCAACGTCATACTATAGTATGTCATTTTTTTGGACATTTTCGACATCATATTATACTGTCATTTTTTTGGACATTTTCGAAGTCATAGTATAGTATGTCATTTTTTTGGACATTTTCGACGTCATAGTATAGTATGTCAATTTTTTGGACATTTTCGAAGTCAGTATACTATGTCATTTTTTGGACATTTTCGATGTCATAGTATAGTATGTCATTTTTTTGGACATTTTCGACATCATATTATACTGTTAATTTTTTGGACACTTTCGACGTCATAGTATAGTATGTCATTTTTTTGGACATTTTCGACGTCATAGTATAGTATGTCAATTTTTTGGACATTTTCGAAGTCATAGTATACTATGTCATTTTTTGGACATTTTCGATGTCATAGTATAGTATGTCATTTTTTTGGACATTTTCGACGTCATATTATACTGTCATTTTCTTGGACATTACGAACTCATAGTATACTATGTCATTTGTTGGAAATTTTCAATGTCATAGTATGTCATCTGTTGGAAATTTTCAATGTCATAGTATGCCATTTTTTGGACATTTTCAACGTCATAGTATACTATGTCATTTTTTGGACATTTTCAACGTCATTGTATACTATGTTATTTTTGGACATTTTCGAAGTCATAGTATACTATGTCATTTTTTGGACATTTTCGACGTCATAGTATAGTATGTCATTTTTTGGACACTTTTGACGTCATAGTATAGTATGTCATTTTTTGGACACTTTCGACGTCATAGTATAGTATGTCATTTTCTTGGACATTTTCGACGTCATAATAGTATGTCAATTTTTTGGACACTTTCGACGTCATAGTATAGTATGTCAATTTTTTGGACATTTTCGACGTCATGGTATAGTATGTCATTTTCTTGGACATTTTCGACGTCATAGTATAGTATGTCAATTTTTTGGACATTTTCGACGTCATAGTATTGTATGTCATTTTCTTGGACATATTCGACGTCATATTATACTGTCATTTTTTTGGACATTTACGAACTCATAGTATGCTATGTCATTTTTCGGACATTTTCGACGTCATAGTATAGTATGTCATTTTTTTGGACATTTTCGACATCATATTATACTGTCATTTATTTGGACATTTTCGACGTCATAGTATAGTATGTCATTTTCTTGGACATTTTCGACGTCATAGTATAGTATGTCAATTTTTTGGACATTTTCGACGTCATAGTATTGTATGTCATTTTTTGGACACTTTCGACGTTCATAGTCTGAGTCATTTTCTTGGACATTTTCGACGTCAGAGCTAGTATGTCAATATGTCAATTTTTTGGACATTTTCGACATCATATTATACTGTCATTTATTGGACATTGTCGACGTCATAGTATAGTATGTCATTTTCTTGGACCATTTTCGACGTCATAGTATAGTATGTCAATTTTTTGGAATTTCGACGTCATAGTATTGTATGTCATTTTTTGGACACTTTCGACGTCATAGTATAGTATGTCATTTTCTTGGACATTTTCGACGTCATAGTATAGTATGTCAATTTTTTGGACATTTTCGACGTCATACTATAGTATGTCATTTTTTGGACATTTTCGACGTCATAGTATAGTATGTCATTTTTTTGGACATTTTCGACGTCATAGTATAGTATGTCATTTTTTGGACATTTTCGAAGTCATAGTATACTATGTCATTTTTTGGACATTTTCGAAGTCATAGTATACTATGTCATTTTTTGGACATTTTCGATGTCATAGTACTGTATGTCATTTTTTTGGACATTTTCGACATCATATTATACTGTCATTTTTTGGACACTTTCGACATCATAGTATACTATGTCATGTTTTGGACATTTTCGAAGTCATAGTATAGTATGTCATAGTATACTATGTCATTTTTTTGGACATTTTCGACGTCATAGTATAGTATGTCATTTTCTTGGACATTTTCGACGTCATAGTATAGTATGTCATTTTTTTGGACATTTTCGACATCATATTATACTGTCAATTTTTTGGACACTTTCGACGTCATAGTATAGTATGTCATTTTTTTGGACATTTTCGACGTCATAGTATAGTATGTCATTTTTTGGACATTTTCAACGTCATAGTATAGTATGTCATTTTTTGGACATTTTCGACGTCATAGTATAGTATGTCATTTTTTTGACATTTTCAATGTCATAGTACAGTATGTCTTTTTTTGGACATTTTCGACGTCATATTATAGTATGTCATTTTTTGTACATTTTCAACGTCATAGTATACTATGTCATTTTTTGGACATTTTCGACGTCATAGTATACTATGTCAGTTTTTGGACATTTTCGACGTCATAGTATAATATGTCATTTTTTTGGACATTTTCGAAATCATAGTATAGTATGTCATTTTCTTGGACATTTTCGACGTCATATTATACTGTCATTTTTTTGGACATTTTCGAAGTCATAGTATAGTATGTCATTTTTTGGACATTTTCGAAGTCATAGTATAGTATGTCATTTTTTGGACATTTTCGACGTCATAGTATAGTATGTCATTTTTTGGACATTTTCGACGTCATAGTATAGTATGTCATTTTTGGACATTTTCAACGTCATATTATACTGTCATTTTTTGGACATTTTCAACGTCATAGTATAGTCTGTCATTTTTTGGACATTTTCGACGTCATAGTATAGTATGTCATTTTTTTGGACATTTTCGACGTCATAGTATAGTATGTCATTTTTTTGGACATTTTCGACGTCATATATAGTATGTCATTTTTGGGACATTTTCGACGTCATAGTATACTATGTCAATTTTTTGGACATTTTTGACGTCATAGTATTGTATGTCATTTTTTTGGACATTTTCGACGTCATATAATACTGTCATTTTTTTGGACATTTACGAACTCATAGTATACTATGTCATTTTTGGGACATTTTCGACATCATAGTATAGTATGTCATTTTTTTGGACATTTTCGACATCATAGTATAGTATGTCAATTTTTTGGACATTTTCGACGTCATAGTATAGTATGTCAATTTTTTGGACATTTTCGACGTCATAGTATTGTATGTCATTTTTTTGGACATTTTCGACGTCATAGTATAGTATGTCAATTTTTTGGACATTTTCAACATCATAGTATTGTATGTCATTTTTTTGGACATTTTCGACGTCATATTATACTGTCATTTTTTTGGACATTTTTGACGTCATAGTATAGTATGTCAATTCTTTGGACATTTTCGACGTCATAGTATAGTATGTCAATTTTTTGGACATTTTCAACGTCATAGTATTGTATGTCATTTTTTTGGACATTTTCAACGTCATATTATACTGTCATTTTTTTGGACATTTTCGACGTCATAGTATAGTATGTCAATTTTTTGGACATTTTCGACGTCATAGTATTGTATGTCGTTTTATTGGGACATTTTCGACGTCATAGTATAGCATGTCGTTTTTTGACATTTTCGACGTCATAGTATAGCATGTCGTTTTTTTTTGACATTTTCGACGTCATACTATAGCATGTCGTTTTTTGGACATTTTCTACGTCATAGTATACTATGACGTCGTTTTTTTGACATTTTCGACGTCATAGTATAGCATGTCGTTTTTTTTGACATTTTCGACGTCATACTATACTTAGCATGTCGTTTTTTTTGACATCTTTGACGTCATGCTACAGCATGTCGTTTTTTGGACATTTTCTACGTCATAGTATAGCATGTCGTTTTTTTTACATTTTCGACGTCATAGTATAGCATGTCGTTTTTTTGACATTTTCGACGTCATAGTATAGTATGTCATTTTTTTGGACATTTTCGAAGTCATAGTATAGTATGTCATTTTCTTGGACACTTTCGACGTCATAGTATAAATTTTTTGGACATTTTCGACGTCATAGTATAGTATGTCAATTTTTTGGACATTTTCGACGTCATATTATACTGTCATTTTTTTGGACA